>NW_005842334.1:1078004-1080933 GCF_000455745.1 Alligator sinensis | reverse complement strand
GGCGAGGCCGGGGGGGGCCGCCCATGGGGAGGGGGGAGAGGGGGGCTCTCAGGGGGACTGGGGGAGCAGGCAGGGGATGAGGCCTGGCAGGGGTCCCCCCTGGGTCTCCTCCCCACTCTTCCAGCCCCTCCATGAGCTGCCCATACTTACCAGCTCTGGGTCTGGCTGCAGCTCCCTGCTCCAGCCACTGGGGACTGTCCAAATCATTGAAGCTCTCTGAATCTTTTCCAAAGATTTGGAGAGCTTTGAATTGATTCGGACCTTTTAATTGGCCCCCTGATTCAGTTCGGATTTAGAGATTCGGCTACTGAATCGGGCTGAATCTCCAGACTATCTGGACCTGTTTCTTACCTGGGCACTCCTTCCATGTGTCACCTGTCTTGCTTGGGTGGTGTCTCCTCATCTTCCTGTGGCCCCCTCCCCCAGCAAGGCTACTTTAAACCCGCACTGTTCAATTTCTTTATCAGCGATTTGGATGACAGGGTGAAAAGCAACCTGTTTAAATTTGCTGATGATACCAAAATTTGGCTTGAGGTGGGCACGCTAGTAGGGAGGGAAAGACTGCAGCAAGACCTGGATAGGTTGCAGGGGTGGGCTAACAAAAACAGGATGCATTTCAATATGGACAAGTGCAGGGTGCTGCACTTGGGCAGTAGTAACCAGCAGCACACTTATAAGATGGGAAACTCCCTTCTTGAGAGCACGGAGGCAGAAAGGGATCTTGGAGTCATTATTGACTCCAAGATGAACATGGGCCAACAATGCGAGGTCACGGTTGGCAGGGCCAACTGGACCCTATCGTGCATCTACAGGTGCATCTTGATCAGGGCCAAGGAGGTGATCCTCCCCCTCTACGCAACACTGGTCAGGCCACAGCTAGAGTAGTGTGTCCAGTTCTGGGTGCTCCACTTCAAGAGGGATGTGGACAAGGTTGAGAGGGTCCAGAGGAGGGCCACCCGCATGATCCGGGGACAGCAGGGCAGACCCTACACTGAGAGGCTACGGGACCTGAACCTGTTCAGCCTCCACAAGAGAAGGCTGAGGGGGGACCTTGTGACCATCTATAAACTCACTAGGGGGGACCAGAAGGGTTTGGGGGAGACCTTGTTTCCTCTAGCGCCCCCTGGGATAACAAGGAATAACGCCCACAAGTTGTTGGAGAGTAGGTTTAGATTAGACATCTGTAGGAACTACTTCACAGTTAGGACGGCTAGGATCTGGAACCAACTTCCAAGGGAAGTGGTGCTGGCTCCTAGCCTGGGGGTCTTTAAGAAGAGGCTTGATGCCTACCTGGCTGGGGTCATTTGAGCCTAGTTTTCCTCC
Source organism: Alligator sinensis (assembly GCF_000455745.1). Classification (NCBI taxonomy): domain Eukaryota; kingdom Metazoa; phylum Chordata; order Crocodylia; family Alligatoridae; genus Alligator; species Alligator sinensis. The sequence goes on along the minus strand of NW_005842334.1, from coordinate 1,079,610 downwards.
TGCCCAGGCAGGGGGTCAGACTTGAAGATCTACAAGGTCCCTTCTGACCCTACTTCTATGATTCTTCTGAGTTGAATCGGTAACTGAAGCTTTGCACAGCCCTGTGAGAGAAGTTTCATGTTACTTACTAGTATTCCCTTACAGAATTATAGTTTTCTCTCTTTGGATAGTGGCCAAATTTCCTATAATACAGGGACTTTTAAAGTGAGACTTTTAAATTCAAGATTGCATTATAAGCAGTATTGTAGTAGACTACAGCTCAGATGTGTGTACTACTAAAATCAACTCTTGGGCAAAATATATGTCCAACTTCCTAAAAAGATGCATAGAGAAATACAAGCTATGTACTGGTAATTGAGAGAGAGAGACCATTTTTTCTAAGTTGGATAAAGTACAGATTGAAATATCTATGAAAAAGCAGATTCCAGAATGTCTTTAAGAAGATATTATTTTTAAGCTTTGTAGTGCATGCGTTTTATCCCAATATGAACTGGATAATTGGCTGATAAAAAGAATCTTTTGGACTGGACATATGACCTGGAAGAACAAAGCAATGCTCATGATGCTGATTTTTTTTTTTTGAGTGAGTGAATAAATGAATGAATAAATAAATAATATTGTAATTGGCTCAAAAACCTGCTTTTCAGTACATCATTGCATATTGCAATTGATATCAAAGTCAAAACGTGATATAATCGTAATGTCTTCAGTGAAGAAGATAATAGGTTGGAAATGACCATTTTTAAAAATAAAAATTACCTAATTTTCCTAGAACATATTCCTAGAAAGAAATATTCCTACTTCCAAAAGACTTCAATATTATAGGTGTCACAACCCAAGGGTGTGATTTTTGTTTGTGCGCGCTTTGGCACTGCTAAATTATTTCCCGCCACTCGGAGCTTTCTTTGCAGGGTGCATTTCTAGGTTGCAAAAGAGAAATGGACGGTGCAAGGAGTTCCCGCCATTCGTATACAAATTTGTGTCCCACTATTGGCCAGTTCTAAATTATTCCCACGTGGCGGCTAGTGATTGGCTTGCTAGCCGTATAAGAGGCTTGAGCGGTTTCCGCCCAAGTTGGAGAACTCCGAGGAGAACCCCGCAAGGGAGGACTCCACAACCATCTGGAAGAGGAGAACTTCACATCTCGTGAAGATCTCTAAGCGCTGCGGAGCCTATCGGACCCAGCGTGCATCTCAAGAAGGCTATAGGGGTCTGATCAGCCTCTCGCCTCTCCCTGTCGCCGCCTGATCCCTTGACGTACCCTTCCCTGCGCGCAAGTTCCACGGAGCCTAGCAAACTTCGTGTGAGTGTATTCAGAGCTCTTTGCTTCGAGTTACTTTCTTCGGTTGACACGACGGGCTCGCGGTTTAGAGCTTTCAACCGGATGGGCTAGAAGGTTCACGGGAAGGAACTCTAGTCCGCCTCTCTTCTTTTCTGTCTGTAACTGCAACTCAAGCAAGTTTTCCTGCCTGCACCACGACCATCTTCGGTGTAAGTAAAATAATCTTAAATCAACCACTAAGCTTCCGTGCCTAATTCTAGCGTGCCGCCTGCGTTCCCCGACCCGGCGTGTCCAGGCTGCTGGCCACAGCCCGCCACGCCAAAA
>NW_005842334.1:1076440-1077489 GCF_000455745.1 Alligator sinensis | reverse complement strand
GATGACAAGGGGGGAGTGTTAACTGCAACTTTTCGTACTGTAACTGATTTAATGAATAAGAATTTAAGTTTGAAAGCCCAGTTGCGTATGGCTGTTCGAGCGGTCAAAGAAGCGGCTGAGAAAAAGAATCCTGAAACGCCAGTCCAAGATGGCGCCAAGCAAGAGGGAGACCGCGTGGAAGAACCGGAAGAGAAGGGTGGAGCTTCGAAGGAACCCGCGAGAGTTCGGTCAGCGACTCCGCCCACTGACGCAGCCTTGTTTCCGGCGACCCCGCCCACCGACGCAGCGTCGCTTCGGACGACCACGCCTTCTTGTCGACGGAGGGGAGAATCGAGCGGAGGAGTGCATTCGCCCCTCCTGCCTGAAGCAATAACAGCAGCAGTGACTCCCGCAGCAGTAGTTCAGCCTGTAACAACATCGACTCCCGAAAGAACAGCTCGTCCTCTAACAACGATCAACCCAGTGACTGGTGCACAAGATGCCGCCACCAGTCGCATTCTTGCTTGGACGGAGTTACAGGAGCTGTACAAAGAATCTGAAATGGAGTCTGACAAGGCTATAGTCTCGTGGCTGGAACTCATGTCCATGGAGTTTAAGCTTGACTAACCGCCTTGTTGTGTGTAAATTTTGTAAATATTTTGTTATACGTTAACTTATTTTTTGAGAGTTTTGTTTACAGATCCGGAATTCAGAGTGCGTGGCGAAGAGAAGCCCCAAGAAGGATAACATCATCGGAAGAAGTGGGGGCCTGACGCGTGACTTCGCCATGATGCCCTCTGAAGCCCTGATCGTGCAGTTCTTTGTTATGAATCTGATCATGTGTATATGTATTTGTGCTGGTTATTATTTGATTCGATCCCTAGAGGATGAACTTCTTATGTTAGCGAATTTTGTGTTTATTCGTTTAGTTCAGCAACCCGTGGTAAGAGCTCTTAATAACTCAAGTGACGAGCGCGTGGTCTAATTTAGCTATGCCTTCAGCAAGGGGGGATGTCACAACCCAAGGGTGTGATTTTTGTTTGTGCGCGCTTCGGCACTGCTAAATTATT
>NW_005842334.1:1072330-1076348 GCF_000455745.1 Alligator sinensis | reverse complement strand
TGCTAGCCGTATAAGAGGCTTGAGCGGTTTCCGCCCAAGTTGGAGAACTCCGAGGAGAACCCCGCAAGGGAGGACTCCACAACCATCTGGAAGAGGAGAACTTCACATCTCGTGAAGATCTCTAAGCGCTGCGGAGCCTATCGGACCCAGCGTGTATCTCAAGAAGGCTATAGGGGTCTGATCAGCCTCTCGCCTCTCCCTGTCGCCGCCTGATCCCTTGACGTACCCTTCCCTGCGCGCAAGTTCCACGGAGCCTAGCAAACTTCGTGTGAGTGTATTCCGAGCTCTTTGCTTCGAGTTACTTTCTTCAGTTGACACGACGGGCTCGCGGTTTAGAGCTTTCTACCGGATTGGGCTAGAAGGTTCAAGGGAAGGAACTCTAGTCCGCCTCTCTTCTTTTCTGTCTGTAACTGCAACTCAAGCAAGTTTTCCTGCCTGCCCCGGACCATCTTCGGTGTAAGTAAAATAATCTTAAATCAACCACTAAGCTTCCCTGCCTAATTCTAGTGTGCTGCCTGCCTTCCCTGACCCGGCGTGTCCGGGCTGCTAGCCACAGCCCGCCGTGCGAAAACCCCCCGAGGGCCTCGGACCGCTCCCCGGCCCGCACAATAGGCATGAATTGATTATCATCTTTCAATCTGTTTGAAAGGCCTGTGTTGCCAATACTAAGTGAGGAGTAATAACTTCTTGTACAATTAAAAGTGTTCTAAGATCCATTTAATAGCTTTCATAGAAATTAGGGCTGGAAGGGACCTCAGAAGATCTTCGAGTCCAGGCCCCTGCCCCACGGGCAGGAAGTCAGCAGGGGTCATAGGATCCCAGCAAGGTAAACATCCACATTTCTCTTGAAGGCATTCAAAGTAGGTGCTTGAACCACCTCTGGCGGCAGTCTATTCCAGACCTTGGGGGCTTGGACAGTAAAGAAGTTCTTCCTTACGTCCAGCCTGGAACAGTCATGGAGGAGTTTGTGACCATTCAATCTTGTCATCCCTTGGGACGCTCTGGTGAACAGATGTTCCCCCAGATCCTGGTGAGCCCCCCTGATAAACTTATAGGCAGCCACCATATCACCCCTGAGCCTGCGCTTTTCCAGGCTGAAGAGTCCCATAGCTCTGAGCCTTTCGTCAAAAGGTCTGTTTTCCTGACCTCTGATCATGTATGTGGCTCTCCTCTGCACTTTCTCAAGCTTCTCCACATCCTTTTTGAATTGCAGAGCCCAAAACTGGACACAGTACTCCAGCTGCGGCCTCACCAAGGCTGAGTACAGCGGGAGAATGACGCCCCGGGATTTGCTTGAGAAGCATCTATGGATGCAAGCCAGCGTTTTGGTCGCTTCACTAGCCGCAGCATCATATTGAAGGTTCATGTTCATCTTGTGGTCAATCATGACCCTCAAGTCCTTTTCGTCCGTAGTGCTAGCCAGCATAGCACTGCCAAGCCTATAAGCATGCTGCAGGTTTTTCTTCCCAAGGTGGAGAACCTTGCACTTTCCAGTATTAAACACCATCAGATTCTCATCCGCCGATTTCCTGAACCTGTCAAGGCCTGTCTGGATCACCCTCCTGTCCTCAGGTATGGATGCTTTACCCCAAAGTTTGGTGTCATCGGCAAACTGCCAGTCCGCTTCTGATACCAATGTCCATGTCATTAATGAAGATGTTGAATAGTATAGGCCCTAGGACAGAGCCTCGAGGAACCCCACTGGTCACAGTGCACCACAATGATTGACTTACATCAACCACCACCCTCTGGGTCCAACCACCATTAGAATAATAAGGCAGACAGAGAAAGTAAACCTGAGATCTCTATCAACATAACTGTTAAAATAAAAGGGATAACACTGTGATGGGTGCAGCATAAATATGTATAATAGAAAAGGGATTACAGTGTGCTCTTCAGTGAAAGAAATTACACCTGTATATAAAGAAATGCAATTGCTGTATTAGTTACAGTTCAGATTCTGATACATGGTAGACAAATAGTAAGAGATCATTACCCAAATTAGTTACTATATTTTTTTTTCTACATTCACTAATATAACACCCCCCTTGGCAGACATTATTTCCATTAAGAACAGCTAGTATCACTCAGTGGAAACTGTAACCTGCTTCATGTTCAAAGGACAAATTATGCAGTGGGGAAAAATGTCTTGGGAACTTTCTCTGCTAGTGTTCAGAAGCAAGGGGAGCAGGAGTGCTGCTGGCAGGGGCTGTCATCTCTCTCTTGAGCTGTTCTGGAAATGAGAAGTTATCTGGGCTCCCCCTGGATGGGAAAGGCTGCTCCCTCAACCCGTGTGCAGATCTAGGGAGACCCATGCAAAGAGTGGGGAAGGCAGGAGTGGAAGGGCTCAAATTTCCCAGGGATCTTACAAGGTGCTTTGTGTATGTGCTTGCCCTGCCCACAGGTTTCTGAACAAATTCCTTCTGCCATCTTTTCCTATCAGACAAGCACATCTTTGTCACTTGAGTATTTATTTACACTCTGGCTTTCACAAAGAGGTGTTCATGGCTTTTTAAAAAGCTTCCTTGAAGGCTCGTTGAAGAAGAGGTTTGTTCTGGACAGCAGTGGAGAGGGGCATGTTCCCCTTGCCTGGGCCTGCTCTTGGGCTGAAAGGGATACCCAGGGGACTGAGCATTGAAGAGGAACCCACTTGCTACTGTCCCCAGCTGAGCTTGGCCCCCATGCAGCAGGGCAGGAGCAGTACTGGAGCTCCCCCTCTGGATCTCTCCCTGAATACAGCTGTTGTCTAAATATACTTGTGACTTAGGGAAGTGTTGTGATCCCATTTTACTGATGAGGAACTGAAACACCAAAACTAATACAAAATGTATGGTACAGTAAGTGTCCCAGGTCCAAAGCTAGTGCCCTAACTACTGAACCATTCTTTCATCTCTGCCTAGATACATTTATTGCTAAAACATTGGGCTCTTACAGAAGTTACATTTTTTGCATGATGAGGCCCCTGAAAGTGCTCTACAGTTGCAATGTAATAAATGTTCATGGCTGCAGAGTGCTTTTAAAATGTCTGATCATGCAAAAATTTAACCCTCATCTGCTGAATTATCAAACGGGCTCTCTAAGGCAGAGCACCTTAGAGAACTTGTGTACAGGTTCCCTGAGAGTGTTAATTTCAGGTGATTCCACCTGAATCCCATCTGGCTTTGTGGGCTGGACTTGTACTTGCATGTGTGCACCAGCCCAGCATCGCCCCCAGGGCTATCGCAGAGAGAATCTCCTCCCTGCACAGTGGGCGAAGGAGGGGAAATGGGAGAAGGGAGACTGCCCCCCTCTCCATCATGTGTGCATCCTGCCCCCCTCCCCCTCCGCAGCTAACCCTGCTGTGGTCTTGGGGGGAGCTGGCCCAGGCCTGTGAGGTGGGATAGGGGCTATGTTTCCCACCCCCACCATCTCGGCTCTGAAGAGCATAAGATAAGCGTAACTACAGTGCATCAGAGCAGATTTGATTAGTCGAGTCTGGAGCATGGTAATTACTGCATTCCAGCAGATTCCAGCACCATGTGTATCATCCCTATGCTTCCAAATGACAGCAGGGACACTTTAACTAAAGCTTATCAAATGAGCTTCGGTTAGAGTGCTCCCACCACCATTTTTCAGCGTGGGGACCCTGATGCACATCCCCCCCCCCACACACACACACACTCCTGGATCATGGGTATAAATGCTCATTGTGTCTAGCAGTGAAGCAATTGTGAAATGTTCAGTTCTTGTATTCTATGTTTCTGTTTTCTTGTTCTGTCCCTGGAAAAGACTGTGTTTTGAATGTCCTTTTGGTGTGTTATCAAATCAACATAGAACCCAAACCTAGAAGTCTAGATAAGTCAATCTTAAGTAATCCTACATGCAGTCTGTTTCAAGAGGCAAGAGCTTCCTGACGACATCATCAGGTCTAAAAGAAAATGGGACCGCAAAAGTTTGGAATGTTTTGATTTCTAACAGAGTGCTTTGGCACCATCTCAGTTCTTGCTGGCAAAGAATGGGAGGGAGGGTGAAAGAACCA
>NW_005842334.1:1060539-1072299 GCF_000455745.1 Alligator sinensis | reverse complement strand
GGAAATAGGAAGTTAATTACTTAAAATGCCAGGGATGTCTTAGAGTTCATGGGAAGTGCCATCTGGATATTTCTATTTATCTGTGTACAGAAGAATTTCCATAGGGCCTTCTTTGGACACACTGCAGAACATCAGTGTGCCCAGATTGAGGTTTTCAACAATTTTCAAAGCATATCAGGGGCAAGACTCATTTATTTATTTTTTGTTTAAAAATCTGCCTTCAGTGGAGCTTGCCCAAACTGTTTGCATGCTATGAAGTTGATCCATAGAATTTTTACAGCTATGCTTCTATGGACCATACTCTTCAGGCACTGCTACTTTTCTGAAAGTCACTTCTTCCCCACCGCAGTCTACTCTTAAATTTCCCAAGGTACATTAGTGTTCTTTTATGAGACACCTGTGCCTGGAACAGTTCTGTGCCCAAATAAACATACAGTATGTAATGCTGTTTGGCATTTTCAAAGGTACTCTGTGTACTTGGGTGCTTAATGTGAATATTCGTGGGTACAGCTGGTTGGGAATTTTTTAATGAGACAGGATTTTGTTGGAAAATGTGGACCAGAGAGCTCAGTGGGCTTTCAGGCTCTCTGTCATGAAGCTGCCTCCTAGGATCCTGAAAGCCCATAAGCTCTAGCTCCATGGCATGGAGTCTAAATCTCTTAGAACTTGGTGTGAACTGGAGATTTTTCAGCTTCCATGATTTCTGCCACACTGCAGAGAGCCTGGAAGCCCTCTTTTTTTTTTTTTTTTTTTTGTAATCTATTTTTTCATTCTGACTCGGAACAAGCTACTTGTAAATGTCAACATTGCAATGGAACAGAAATGCCAAGTTTCAACCTTTTCTCTTTATTTATGTAGATTGTCACTTTATATGTACCAATAAGGCTTAAGCCGGGCAATGAGTGAAATAAAAGAAGGGAAGTTCGATAGCTAGAGAAGAGGATAAACCCCTGGGACAACATATATTGGTTGCAGAAAGTGTGAAAGGTTCTGGAGGAAGTCTACTTACAGACTCATATATTGATACCATAATTGCAGAGGTAACATCTTGTTAGGGGTACAGTGCCAGGCAGGTGCTCATAAACCCACTTTATCATTCAAAGTTGAGTGGTCTAACATTGTAAAGCAGAAAAATGCTGTGGGGATGATGGTAGCTACAGCATGACCTGCAGTGTCTATCTCTCTCGGCTGTCAACACCATCTGTGTGTCACAGACAGCTATCAAGCACTCTACATGTGTGTTATCCAGTTTTGTAGGTTGGGTTTTAACCATCTCATGGCGAGGCGGGGGGGTGGGGGGGTGAGAGTGCAAGAGATCTGTGATGCAAAGATGGGAACGAATCTAAATTCCTTGTGTTATTTGGTGTTAAATCACTTTGCTCATGGGACCCACTCTCAGCATTTAGAAAATCATGTAGGCCCAGAGATGCAGTGCATTGGATAATGTTGTCTGTAGTGTCATTGATGGTTTTGAAAGGATGCAGTGGCAAGGATGTTATCAAAGCATTATTACATAGCCACATCATTGTAATGTGTTGAGTATAGTGATAACCGGAGATCTGGGTTTTCTTTTTACCATGGAAAAACATGGCTCCCTCCCCTGCTGCCCTTGCAGTCCATCCTCTGTAGCCCAGCAGGTGGGACTTAGAATGGCAGGGCAGAGCAGGTCCTGGTCGGGAGGCTCGGTGCCACATCTGGGAGCCCTGTACCACCATGGCAAGGTGCCCCCTGCCCACCCAGTAGCATCAGGGGGCACAACTCCATGCCACCACCCCCTCTGCTGCTGGGCAGGAAGGGTGCACCTCATCATGGCAGTCAGTGGTGATGCATAGGGGGTACATGGGGGTGCACATGCACTGGTGCACCCCCTGACAGCCAGCATTCCCCACTTAGGCAATTGGCTTGGGGGGCAGGCAGGAGTGCTGGTACCCCTGAGAGTGTCAGCTGGGGAGTGGGGGTGCTAGGAGAAGCACCGCTGGCACTTCTGGGTCAGTGCTATTGGCTGCAGGGGGGACCCCCCCCCTCCGTTTGCTGACTGTCATGGGGGGGGGAGCAAGTGTCCCCCTGATTCAGGAGACACCAGTCACCCATGATGGCATGTGTGGGCCTCCTGGAGGTGGCACTAAGCCTCCCCACCTAGTCCCACTCTGTCTTGCTGTGTTGGGTCCTACCCACTGGGCCATGGCAGCATGGTGGGAAGCCCTGACCGGCATCCTGGTGAGTGAAAGGGGCAGGGAGAGCTCTGATTTTTCCATGATAAGAAAACTTAATTGCCCAAATCTATAGGTATTTAGAATGTATTTTATTATACTGATTGAGGCATTGATAAGCTTCCAAATTGCTTAAACATTGTAAATATATCAATAAAACGTGTTCAACTGATACAAGTAGTGACATTTAATTTTAATTGCAGGCAATCTTTGATTTGGGGGTTTTTAATGAGAGAACTTGTGAATTTTTATGAGAGAATTTGTGCTTTTTAAACCAGGATCCCTGGTGATAACCCTGGCTTGAATCAAGAGGGGCCATGTTCTCTCTCAGCCTGTTTAATGTACAGTCAGCCAAACTGTAAAAATAAGGGGGATTCCCCCATATGCCCCTTACTCCAGACCTGAAACTCCTTGTCCGCCCTCACTCCTGACCTGCACCCTCCTGCTCCCCCAGCCCTGCCAGTGCCCCTTACTTCTTACCTACAGCCCCTTGTTTTTCACAACCCCACTGCCCACACAACTCACATGCACACACAGACACATACTCTCTCTGTCCCTGTTTCTCTGTGTGTGTCTCACTCTCTTCCCTGCAAGTAGCTTCTGGGGCCCACCATTGCCTTGCCCCACTGCTCCCAGCCCCAAGCAACCAGTCTGGAAGTGCTGGGGGGGGGGGGGAAGAGGCAGAGCAAAAACCCAGACATTTGGTTGTATTTTAAAAACTCACCCAGACAGGAGGACAGGGGGCCAAAAAAGAGGACATGTCCAAGAAAACCCAGATGTATGGTAACCCTACAGTTACAGCCAGCAGTAACTTTCATTAAGTTTAGCAGGGCAGGAAAGCTCTGTACTTGGGGGAAGATAGATTTAACTCCTCTCTCTATCCTCAGGCTCCAGACCCCAGCCAGGGTTTGCCGGGAAGGGGGAGGAGGGGCAGTCCCTGCCCCCAACCCTCTCCAGCTCTTCTGTGCTGGAGCAGTCAGCACAGCCCAGCCTAGGGCTGGAAAGCATGCTAGGATACTGGGGGACTCTGATTTAACTGAAACCAGGACGGGGTCTGGGACAGAAGTTTGATAAACAGGTTTGACCCAAATCAGTTAACTCTGATACTACATTCAATCAGGTTTATCTTAAACCAGTTTCAGGCATTTTTAAACTGGTTTATATGAACTGAACTTATGCTCTGTTACAGGTTTAAATCGGTTTCTGATGACTTCAGTTGGTTTATGTGTAACTTCTGTTCCTAACCCTTTAGAGTAGCTGGGTACTCTGAAAAGTATTCTTGCATGTTCTTTAAAATAAATAAGTCCTAGAGCACTGAAAATGTACACATCCTTTTCCATTCATTTCTTTCTCTTCTAGAAAATAATTTAATTTATGGGGCTGATGGAAAATATTTGGATGGAAATAGTTATCCATTAGAAAATATGTCAAAATTGAAATGTCTTGGAATATCACTTCTGATCACTTCAGGATTTGACCTTTTGATCACCCCTGGCAGTATCTAAAGGGATTTTACCACTACATCAGTATGATCCCCAATATATTGTCAGATATAAATCAGTTCTCACTCCAAGGTACCAATTTTTACCAGTTATTTCCAAATCCTGAATGCAAACTGCTTCAAAGGATGCATTTCAACATAATTAGTTCCATTTTTGTTCATCTAGGGACATCATTCTTTGATTCATCATTTGGAGAAAAACACCCGGAGCACATGTGCAGTGTTTAAATCTTTCCATATTTCCACAATGGATGTGATCATAAGTATAACTTGCTACTATCCTGAAAACAGCAGTATAACTAGCTACTATTCTGAAAACAGGCCTTGTAAATAGAAAGTCCAGGCATTGTATAGAATCTCAAAATGTTGCCTTTCTGGAGTTTGACTTTTGTTATCAGAAATGAACAATTATATGCAGTTCAATTCCAACTTTCTACCCAGACTTGTCTGCTTCAGTCTTAATAGCTCTGGAACACTCGCCCGCACTGTAGGTGCTGTCTGTCTTGAGAACCCCTCCCACATTCAGGATGGGGTGATGAAATGAGCCTGTTGCCTGAGTCTGCTTATTGAACTCAGCAGAACCCACTCAACCCTGTCCTGGCAATGTAACTACTTGCTAACAGGATAAGCTATTTCAGGCAAATGCTGCTGTCTTTTTAGTGACTGCAGTCATGGCAGACCTTTACTGGATTCAATTCTCTCTTCGGTCACTCAGTTTACTTCTACTTGGACAGTTAGCCAAATTCGGTGGATGGTACATGAGAGGTCCTGACTCCTTTTTTTCCTATTTGGGACAAGATACCCTCCTTGAAAATAGGTAAATGGCAGTCTCTGCACTCATGGTCAGGAATGGATTTGTCTGTAGTTGTAAAATAGGCTATTCAAGAAGGGGAAGGCTCCTTACATTCCTTCCTCTTCTCTGGACCTGTTTGATACATGGCATAGTGGCAGAGTTTGAAGACCACATTGTATAGTGTATTTTGGATCTCCTACTAAACATTGCGTTATTACTTGCATTAGTATTGTTTTTGTTGCAGTCGCCCCACAGATGTGTCGGATTCAAGATGTATAGTGTGTGCGTTGTACAAGGGAGCTTTGAATTTAATTTAAAAGAGGATGCCACAAGTGAGAGGAGGGAGAAGTCAAAATGAGTCAGAACTTTAGTTCAGCTTCAAGTCACAGGTTTTGATTGTGTTGTGTTATTTAGAAGAAAAGAAAAATGCCTTTCAGTATTTGCTGCGAGGAATAAGATGTTTTGTACCTAGCTAGAAGGCTAAAGAAAAACAATTCCACTAAAGACCAGCATCATCATGCTCTCACAGGAGAGCTGAGACTCCTTACCAGCTAAGAACTGTTGCCCAGAGGGTTTTTTCATCTGTTGACCCCTCTGTGAAATTCTATGAAATATGAATTTTCATTTCTACCCAGGAGAACTTTTACAATCTTTTCTCTGGTGTCTGATGAAGGGTGTTTGTGCCTGAAACCTTGCAATTAAAGAAGTTTTTTTGCAAAAATACTGTTGGTCTAATAAAAGACATCACTTCTCTCCATGAACCCTGATTTGCTTTTTCCTCTAGATCAATACGGCTAAAACCTGGATACTTACTAAAGACCAAGCACTTTAGGAACTGGCAGCTGTAATTTAGTCAGTGTTGCCACCTAATGGCAAATCTCAATACAACAGTTCATCCCTTCATAAAAGCAAAGAGCAACAAGACAGAAAACCACTTTGTTAATACTTGACTCTCTCTTTTATTGATTTTTTTTTATTGCTCTCAGAAACATTAGAAAATTGTATTAATCCAATAATTTAGATTATCCTCTGCACATTTTTCTTTGCAAGAATAGTGTGAGTTTTTGCATACAGAATACTAGACAGATGAAGCAGGGGTTTAGGTTGTAGCTGTGTTGGTCTAAGGACATAGGCAGACAAGGTTCCTTGGGTGAATTTGATATCTTTTATTAGACCAACCTTGTCTGCCTAGACAGATGTAGGGTATTTGTGCCTGAAAGCTTGCAATTTAAGTTTTGGGTTTTGTTTGTTTGTTTGTTTGTTTTTTACAAGTCTTGTTGGTCTAATAAAAGAGATCACCTCTGAATACTAGACAGTGACTTTTAAGGAATGAAGGCAATTCTTGTTTTGATATGAATATATGATACAGGAGATGGAATTGGAAATCAAAGGAAAATGTTTGAGCCCTTTTTAGAAAAAGCCAATAAAGGTGGTTAGAAACCATATTTTAAACAAGTTCACATCTACCAAAAACTGAACATTGTTTAGCATTCCTGTGATGTTTGTGTGGGAGGAGCATTCTCATATGGATCTAGTGCTTACCTTGTGTGGAAAATGGGGATTGGATGCATCTGCAGTATCATCCCTGCTTCCCTTGGTATCTTTAGGACAGGGGCAGGCAATTGTTTTGGGCAGAGGGCCGCTTACAGAGTTTTGGCAGGCCATCGAGGGCCACATGACAGGCAGCCCAGGGCAGATAAATATTAATTTTCTAAATTGTTTTAGGTGCCCTGAAGGCTGGATAGAATGGCTTGGTGGGCTGCATCCGGCCCCTGGGCTGCATTTTGCCCACCCCTGCTTTAGGAGTATCTTTCATAACGTATTTAATTCACGTGTGGGAGAATAAGTGAGTTAGGAACAAAATGGAGGAAAGCTGGAGTAAATATTGTTTTCTTTTCCTCACCATTCTTACCAGGTCTGTCATAGACTCTGAGAAAAAGGGCATATAACATAATGTAGCATAGGTCGGGGGCCAGCAAGTTATGGCTTATAAAACCACTGGATCTGACCCATAGAGCTGGGCCCTCAGTAGTGTTCATTGGTGGGGGCATCAACCACATTGGAGTTGGGAGTTTTTCCATGCTCTGCTGCAGCTTGAGCATAGGGAAAAGCAGCAGTGAAGGCCAGGTCCTAGCCCCAGTCTGACTCTTTTTTCAGCCCCTGCTGGAAAATGTTTCTGATCACTGGTATATGCTGTAATGAGTTTTGTGGGGTAGTGCCTTTATTCCTGGAAAATCACATTTATTAGAAGTTCAGGGGAAGATGCCAACTCAGAATTTTCTGTCTCTATGACTATAAACAGAGTTAAATATCCCACGAGAAAAGGTTTAATGCAGAATGACAGGACTGCTATGTGAATAATTGGACTTCTCCCAGGGCAGCTGAAACAGCTGCTAGCTCCTCCTAGTGGAAAGTGACTTTCTTAGCCCCTGCAGCAGAAAAGTATGGTTGAAATTTGAACAAGTGGACCCATACAAGAACTAGTCCACCAAGATCCCATTCCATGCCTGCTTTTACATGAGGTGTTTGCTGGACTTGAGTTTAATTAGACTTCTCTTTTTCCATGTTTCTGTGCAGTGGCAATGAGTAGGGGGTGCACATGCACCCCCTGAGAGCACTGGTGCACCCCCTGTCAGGCCATGCCATGCTTAGGCGATGGGGAGGCAGGCGAGAGCACTGGTGTCCCTCTGCGAGCACCAGCGGCCGGGGAGTTGGGAGCACTGGATGAAGCTCCCAGAAGTGAGTAGGATCGGCCACTAGTGCTCCCGGAAGTGAGCTTCTGGAATTGAGCCTGGCCACTTCCAGGTGAGTGCAATCAGCTGTGCCCCCCCCCCCCCAGCCCCCAGTTACTGACTGGTTGCGCCCCCTGGCTAAGGTGTCACCAGTCACCCACGTTTCTGTGGGTGGCAATCAATCAATCTAGAATTTGTCCATAGTGGAGAAAAAGCAAGTCTTTGTTCCTTTGGAATAGAGACTAGGAAGAAGTGATATCATCATTATGATGGCTATTTAGGCAGCAGTGGAGATGACCAGAAAATTGGGAGAAAAAAAAAGGAGGTAACTGACTAAAGTAGTTGCAAGGTATAAACAATCTTTGAGTTTATAATGGACTGAAACTGTTTGTGTGTGGAGGTGTTACATTATCTGCCCAAATAACAGATGCAAGACCTGCCAGCATGTCCATTATCAGTCGGAATCTATGGATTCTATAGTTGTATATCACAAAATATGATGCACTTCATTCAGTACACCAAATGCCCACGTGTAAAGCATCCATGTGAAATGAAATAAAACAATTATTCCAGAATGAACTCTCATGAAAGAAAGATGAAGGGCAGAAATACTCAATCATGACTGAGAGAATTTTTCACAGAATAACCATTTAATTCCTGACCTCTCTGTCCTTGTCCTTGAGAGAAACCTACACAATATGTTCAAAAGACAAGCCTGAGAACAAAAACTTTTTTATTTCAACTGTAACTTACTTTGTCTGGAACTATTTCTGGTGACATTTTTCTTTGCTTCACAAGTTTTCTGATCACTTTCACTTTTAAAGTGATAACTCTCTTGCACATAATTGTTTTAACTAGTATTTCGCTTAGGCTATATCTACTTCTTTCCCAAACCTGAGGAAGGACATTTTGGGTGCAAAAGCTTGTTTAACATCTCTCCCAAATGTGAAGTCCAATACAAATATTACCAAATACATCTTGCTGCTTGCATTTTCCCTGGACCATTATGTCTACAACAGCAGTACTAAAACAAGAGTAAAAGATATGGCCTTGAGTCTGAAGATGTTTCTCATAGGAATGGGGAAAACCACAGTGATTATCAAACATTTATAAATTACTTTGACAGATTTCAAATGGACTACATCAAGGATGACTTCATCATTCTGTGGCAGACGCTCAAAGCAGTTGGGGTTCAAATGATTGTCACTTGAACTTTTCAAATCCATACAAAAGGAGAAGGAATGTATGATGAAATAGTGAAAATATCTCAAAGTTTGATATTAGGAGGATTTTTTTTTTTTTTGGAGTGTTCTGGTCTTGGGAAGCAGTTGTGCAAAAAGCGTTCTTTGATGGATCCACTCTAATGGAACGTTTGAAAGTGGGGGTGTCTACATGAGATTCTATGGTGCTGTAGCAATGAGCTATGGTGACATAGTTCATCACTATGGCAACATAGGGTCGGTGGGCACAAACCGTGATGCTAACACTATGCCACTGTAGCTAAAAGCTACGGCAATGTAGCTTGTAGCTACGGTGACATGGCATCTAAAAATAACCATGCATCACCAGGACTGCGCAGTACCAGCGGGTACCAAATGCACAGTCAGGGGCATGTGGAGTTGTGCCCAGTACAGTTGTCCAAAATTGAGACTTGTGTGCCTAATCAGAAAAGCTTTAAGATAAAGGAGATGGTTGGGGAAAAACTGGATTAGTCTTTTTTTTTCCTTGTTCCAATATAGGATATAAAAGGATATAAAAGATCCAGAGAGTAGGAAAGGTGGACAGCAAGGAGAAAGAGAATACTAATACTGATGAGAACAATACTCAGGGAAACTGAACCGAGGTGGGAATGAGAGAGAGAGAGACAGGGGGAGGGTGTGAGGAGAGAGAATGAACTGAGATATTTGCATGCTAGTGCAAGGAGCTTGTACAACAAAATGGAAGTACTAAAACTACTGCAAAGAATGTGAAACTGGATTTACAGGGACAACACAAATATGATAGAATAGCAATCATGACCGGAATCGCAGGTGTTTGAAGGGCTGTTCAGTAGGGCTGTGAGAAGCTTCGGGTGCCGATTAGATTTTTAGGAGATTTGATCCGATTTGGTGGCTTAATCTCTGAATCCAAATTCAAGTGGGAGACTAATTAAAAGGTTCGAATCAGTTTGAAGCTCTCTGAATAGATCTGGAAAAGTTTCAGAGATTTGGGCAGTCCCCATTTGCTGCCGCAGGGAGCTGGACCTGGACTCTGTGCTGGCAAGTAGAGAGTGGGGAGGGCTGGAGGAAGGGGGAGAGGACCATGGGGGGACTCCCCCCCGATCCCTGCCCACTCTCCGAGCCATGTCAATGGCTGCCCTGCCTGGCCCCAGCTCCTGGTTCTTTCCAAAAAAAAAAAAAAAAGCCTCTCACACACCGGCTGCTGCAGCAGCTGTTGGGGCTTCTGGGGGCTTTTGACTTAGCTCCCCATGCAGGGCTAGTCAGTAGGGGGCAGTGGGGATTGCCCTCCCCCTCCCTCCCACCTCCCAGGGGCCGGTGAATGCTGGGCCCTCTTTTTTATATAAGAACCAGGAGCTGGGGCTGGGTGGGGCAGCCATGGGGGGGAGAGGGCTGGGAGAGCAGGCAGGGGATGGGGGCTCATGGCAGAGCCCCCCACAGAGTATGGGGCAGTGGGGTTCACCCCCTCCCCTCACCTAGCAGCAGCTAGTGAGTACAGGGCTCCCCCATAATTCTAACCCTGCTTTTATCTGCAAATTTGCTCAAGGAGCTTTCTATGACAGAATCTGAAATCATTAATAAATATACTAAACTGCACTGGGCCCAGAAAAGACCCCTGTGGGTCTCCAGTTGCAAACTCTTGCCATTCTTGCATGGATCCATTAACAATTACACTTTGCTTGTGGCTATTGAGCCAATTTGCTATCCAGTTTATAGTAATTGTGTCCAACCTACACTTCTCCAATTTGCTCATGAGAAGGTCATACTGTCGTCTACAAAGGACCAACTCACAGGATCATAATGAATTCTAATTTATTGTACAGGATGTGAAGTTACCAGTAAACTCATAAATGCAAACTTTGAGTTATGAGGGGTACTGGTCACCTTAACACACACACACATGCACTCAATCATTCGAGCCCTTGCCATTAAAACCCATGTAGTATAGTGTATAGTAGCTGCTGTAGTGATTGTGAAAGCACTGGTGTCAGTATATCTACCTATCTCAGGCCCTGGAGTCTGCTGTTTGATAGTCACCTTCCTTCAAGGCAATGTCTTCTCCAGAAGGCAGTTGCTTGCTTGTTCTTCTGTCTCAGTAGGTCAGATGCTGGATGACGGGGCACCACTGACGGTCACACTTCATTACCTTTTATCCTTTTCTAGCAGACGTGTATGATCCCTCAGCATCATTTTGGCTGCCCAATCCGGAGGTCACTGTCCCATGTGGATCTTGAGTAGTGCATGAAAGCTATTAGTCACAGGGGTCTTGCCTATCTGGTAGTGCAGTTTCAGGGGTCAGTTCATGAGTTTGATTAACAATGGTATTGTTAAGGGTTGCAGGAATAATTAGCAGGGTGGGTGCTCAGTCCCAGGAATCAGGTCTTTGGCTTGATTAGCCTAAAATGGCTTGTAGAGTAGAGTTTTGTAATGGTAAGTTCCTTTGGCTAGGCTATTGTCATTTAATTACCTACTGATCACCATACACTCGCATTCCCTCAAGGGGCCCCAGGCCAATATAGCAGATTTTATCACTTTACAATTACAGTTTCAGTGTAGTTTTTAACAGTGGTCCAGGGTGTAACTTCATTCTACAGGGTGTACATTTCTTAAGGGTTTAAAAGTATAAAATAAAAAATACAAAATGCCATGGTAAAGATGATATCTTCCATGTTGCAGGGGTGTAGGTACAATAATCAGCAACACACACCACCGTAACAACCTCTCTCTACCAGAAAAAGGCCATAGAATCTCTAAGATGTAACCACCAAATAGTAATAAAACCAGCAGATAAAGGTGGAGCCATTGTCATACTAAACCGTGAAGATTACATAAAGGAAGCCAACAGACAGCTCTCTGACACCAGCTACTACAAAGAAGTACAAGAAGATCCTACTCCCCTTTTCACCAAAAAACTCAATAATACCATCAAATCATTTCCATCAAGACTACCAGAAAAACTACAGACCTTGATCCCCCCCCACTACCTAACCCAGGGACTTTTTACATGCTCCCTAAAATCCACAAACAAGGAAAACCTGGCAGACCTATCATATCCAACCATGGGACCCTAACTGAGGAAATATCAGGTTTTGTTGAATCAATCCTAAAACCGCTCGTCACCCACAGAGCAAGTTTTGTCCAAGACACTACAGACTTTCTACGGAAACTTAAAAACATAGACCACCTTCCCAGCAACACACTCCTAGCCACCATGGGCGTTACCAGCCTATATACCAACATCCCACACCAGGATGGCATCCAAGCCTGCCTTACATATCTACAGGAACAAGATTACAACCCAGAATAC
>NW_005842334.1:1053247-1059649 GCF_000455745.1 Alligator sinensis | reverse complement strand
CCAAACAACAACTGTGCACCAGAATGAACGCACACCGGAAATCTATCAAGGACAGAAATACCCAATTACCGGTGGGGACACATTTCTCACAAGAAAACCACATTCTCTCCAACCTCTCAGTCCTGATCCTCAAAGGAAACTTACAAAACACTTCCCAGAGACGAGCCTATGAACTCCATTTCATCAACCTCCTGGATACTAAAAATCATGGACTAAATATAGACATTGGATTTATGACACATTATAATCTGTCTGACAAATGACTCCCCAGCCCGGCCTCTGGCTTCTTTACTTTTCATTCCACCCAGGAAGAGCACACACCAACTGCTGAAACTTCCTTAGCCTGACGAAGGGTTTTTGAACTCAAAAGCTTGCTTAATAACTATTCTCCAACTATTTGGGTTGGTCTAATAAAAGATATCAGATTCACCCAAAGAACCTGTCTGCCTATGGTAAAGATGAGACGGATGAAATATAAAAATGCACTGTGAGAAATATATAAAAATGCAATGCAAGATAGTTAGGATCAAAGGCTACTGGGGACAGTATGAGAGTTAGGTTGCACTAGGATATATTTACAGTCTTTGAAGTGGATATTTATTTCTTTTGCTTTTTTTAGTGACACTGACCTTAAGTGACATGTAGATATAGTTTCTAGGTTTCTCCTACAGAAAACCGCCACCTAAGCTTTCTTGGTTGCTCTGAGCCTTGCCACACCCATGCAATGAGTATGTTAGGTCTCTGCCAATACTGAGAAGGAAAAATAAATGCACAAAATGGGGTGGGGGGGTGCAGGCAAGAAGGGGCTTCTACTATAGCAATGTCCAGAAGGGAAATGTACAAAGGGGGCTTTCTGCTACAATACAGGAGTTTGTCAAAAGCCTTGCTGAAATCCAGATATAGTTTCTCCACAGCATTCACTTCATTAATACTTCAGGTACATTTATTTGGTTTTGTTTAGCTGTAGCTATAATTTGGATTAACAGATTGTAAAATGATGATTTTTTTTATCAATATTAGGTCTTAAACAGCCTCTGATGTCAAGTCTTTAAGAAGAGAGAGTGACAGTTGTTTTGTATGGATTTAAAAGCATACAGCTAAACTAAGTGCATGTTGGTGAGATAGTGAGGACAAATTTATTTTTTTACATTTGTATATTACACATTATATACTGTATACACTTGAATCCAAGATAAGACAGCCCTCCCCCCTCCCCCAGCTAACAGTATGGCAGGATAAAAAGCCTCATCTTGGATTTGAGTACAGGCCCAGGGCAGGTGGTGGTTCAACTCTATCTTTGGTAGGGGAGAGCACCACCTCCCTTGGGAGTCCATTCAAGAGCCTGACAGCCCTAACCATAAAGTAATGTCTCTGGATGTCCAGCCTGAACCTACTCTCAATCAATTTGTGGCCATTATTCCTTGTTATCTGAGGTGGTGCCCAGGTGAACAGAGCCTCACCTATTTTCTGCTGCTGCCCCCTGGTGAGTTTATAGACAGCCACCAGATCCCCTCTCAGTCTTCTCTTGTGGAGGTTGAATAGATTCAGGCCCTTTAGTCTATCTTCATAGGGCTTGGCCTGCTGCCCCCTGACCATGCAAGTGGTCCTCCTCTGGACCCTCTCAAGGTTAGCGACATCTATCTTGAAGTGCAGCACCCAGGACTGGAGGCACTACTCCAACTGCAGCCTGACCAGTGGTGCATAGAGGGAAGGATCTCCTCCCTGGGCCTGCTTCTGATGCATCTGTAGATGCAAGACAAGGTGCGGTTAGCCCTACTGACCACTTCCTCATATTGGTGGCTCGTGTCCATCCTGGAGTCAATAATGACTCCAAGATCCCTTTCAGCCACTGTGTTGTTGAGAAGGGTGTTCCCCAGCCTATATGTATGTTGCAGGTTCCTTCTTCCTAGATGCAGCACCTGGCACTTGTCTGCATTTTTATACTTAAATACTTTGTATTCACTTTATATTTATACTTTTACCAGTATATTCAAATATAATTTAGCTGTTGGGAATCTTAGCTTTAAGCATGATAAGAGGTCTTATATTTAGGAGGGAAGGGCTTGTTCTTTTTGAGAATAACTTTTTTTCTGAAAACAATTCATAATCCCATATCTTATTCGTAATAAATGAATCATCATCCAATATCAGGTCAGAATGTTTTGGTAAAATCTAGTTAGTGTGTCTAAGTATAGTAATGATAGTTAATTATCCATAAGTGACTAATCTATAGTAGTCTGTCAGATGCATCTTGTTTGCCACGTCAAGATATAGCAAAGATAATTTGTGATACATATAATGAAGAATAAAATAAAATATAAAATTCCAAGTGAAAATTGTACGTGCTCTGTTTTGCTACATGAAAATTGTATGATTCTAGAGATAAATGCTTAATGTACAATTTTCTTACTATAATAAACCAGTAAGACTTGTTCAGTATGTAAGGATTACATGATTATGAAGGAGCAAAATAATCACTCAGAGGTTTTTGCTTTGTACTTTTATGTGCACTCATCACCAAAACAGAAGAAAATTCTGGAAAATGGAATAGCTTTGTCTGTCTGTCTTGGCAAGCCACAAGAAACTAAAGAGTACCCAATGCTTTGTGAACATCTTCTGTCCTGAGATGTATTATGGAGGGCATAGAGCCGCAGTTTTTAAAGATGACAAACTGTCAGCCAATTCCATTGTGATTCAGTGTGCATGTACATTGGAAATGCCTAATCAGCAGGGATCCTAGTTTCCAGGGCAAAAAAGCAAAGAAGTCTCCATTTTAAAAAAAAACCCAAAAATCCATGTTTTTCCGTGACCTACTGAAAGCATGGTGGCGTCCTGCAGCAAGCAGTACCATTTCTGCTTTCTCATTTTATTTTTGCATGGTTTTTGTTTCTCAACGCCTCTCCCCTGCTGCCGATTGGCTGAGAGGCAAAAACCGCACAAAAATGAGAGAGAGTAGAAATGACATTGTTTGCTGTGAAATGATGCCACTTTTAGCAGGTCACAGAAAAGTGCAGATTCTTTGGTTTTCTGTGACAAATAGAAAACTAGGGTCCCTGCTAATCAGACTTCAACAAACGGTGAATTACCCAAAGTGTCCTGTGTACATTCAATAGGACTCTGGTGGAGGTTCGGTGCACAGATCAAGAAGAACATAGTGATGTATCATCTCAATGACTAAGAAACCAGTTTTCACTGTAGCTTGTTATCTTCCTGAACATTCATCATATGTCAAATAGTCTGCAGATTTTGTGTGGCTGACTTTGGGAAGTGAAAAATGGCCTTGCAGCTTCCAACACATACCTATCCCCTGTATGTTTGTGTATATATAATTTTCTCTTTACAATGATAGTGCATTTGTATAGTTGAGTAAGTAAATAATGTTTAACAAGTAAGACCCATGTATGCAGGCAAATTAGAAGCAAAAGGTGTTTTCATGTTTAAATATAATCATTCATGTTGATGAGTGATGATAATTGATAGACAACTGATTCATATAAGACACATCTGTATGCATGTAAGTAGATCTGGTTTACATGTTTTGATGGAAGTTCCAGTGACATTTTAATGGTAAAGGAATTATTTCCTACTTTTATTTGATTATGAATCTATTATTTGACTGATCTGGTACAAGAACAAGTAGAACTTCAGTTAGTCTTGTGGTATGAGGGCATCTTACCAACCTAGTTAATCAATATCTCAGGTAGGCTCTTAAGATATTTACCTTTGGGTAGATGTTAACCTGTAAAGTAATGAGCTGACCTTGTAAATATTGGTTTCTTCCTTTTGATTCAGTAGGCACAGTAGGGCTAAGTACAGACATTCAAAAAGCCAGAGTCTGAATTGTTTCAGTCTTTGCAGGTTGTTCTAAACTGGGTAGCTTGAAATGAGAAGCAAGTGAACAGACATTTACTTTCAAATACAGAAATGAAATGCGACCACATTCCTGCAGTGGCTCAGGCCAGAAACTGGGAGGTGGTGGAGCCTGCCAGCTGCTGCCAAAGGGAAGGGACGGAAGCTCCAAGGCTTTTCCCCACTCCCTGCTGGAGTGGAGGGGGCATGACCAGGTCTCAGCCTGGGTCTAGCATGCTGAGATGGGGGGAGGGGTGATTTAAGCCCCACTCTGTGGCTGAATGGAGCCCAGCCCAGGGCAGGTGGGGGGGAGGGGTACCAAGCACAGGCTTATCCCCACCCCTGTTCTCCACTCCCTGCCTAGGCCACCATGCTGAGTGGGGAGGGGGTGGGGAGTTAAACCCTATCCCTGGGCCACAGGGAACCCCAGCCAGGATCTGTGTGGTGGCGGGGCAGCCCCTGCCTGGCTTTTTCTCCCCTCCTCCATGCTGGGGAGGGGGGGTACTTCCCGCCAGGCATTTGCCTCTACATCCCGCTCCCCGCTTGAGCAGACAGTAGGGGGAGTGGCCATGCCTCAGCCCAGGGCTGGCAGGCTGAGGGGATGGAGTGGGGTTTAAATCCCTTTGGCTGTGTGGGATCCTGGCCCAGGTCTGCCTGAGGGAGGCAGCCCCTGCCAGGCTTCTCCCCCCCTGTCCCATCCTGTGCCCAGGCAGACCCAGCTGGGGTCCAGTGCAGGCATGTTAGGGGGTTTAAACCCCACTTTCCCCATTTCTCCAGTGTGCCAGCTTGGCTGGGGCATGGCCACCCCCCACTTCCACTCTCTGCTCGAATGGGGAAGAGACAAAAGTCTGGCAGGGGCTGCCTCCCCCTAGCAAACTCCAGCTGGGGCTCAGGGCCAGGAAAGGGTTTAAACCCCCCTCCCTCCACACCTCAGCATGTGAGCCCTGGTCAAGAGTATGGTCATATCCTCTCCAGAATGCTGAGTTTATCTTCACCAGGTTTTGGGTGGTTTTGAAAGTGGTTTATGTGCCCTGAGCTTCTGTTCTGTTACAGGTTTAAACCAGTTTCTGATCACTTAAACCAGTTTATGTGTAACTTCTATCCCTAGCCTAGGGGCCAGGTCATGGTTTAGTTATGATAACAATAAGTGATTCTCTCCTTAAATGATATATTTTAATATAGTAATAGATTAAGCTGGTCAAAGAGTTGAGGAAGTGTTCTTAATTAATTTCTTAAATACTTAGGTGGTTGTTTACCTACCTGTACCAGAAACGTTCCCATATTTGAAGAACTATACTTTCTTTCACTTTTCTATAGACATATACATATTTGAAGCTCTAGAACAATGATTCTCAGGCTTATCCATGCTTGAATGATCTCCCATCCCCCCCTACCAGGCCCCTCTGCAAAGAAGTAGGCACTGTAATTATAAGTCAGTTTTTGAGAATGGTGCCACGCCATTTACAAAAGCTGTGGGCAGGTGCCTCAAGTCCAAAAGATTGACAACTACTGCTCTAGAATTTGATACAAAAATTGAGTAACAAGACTTATCAACAACCAAATCATGTAATCCTCCCAGGCCTACTGAATTTACAACTGCCCTGGTCCCAGTACACCTTTTCTACAAAAAGCTTGTATATCCTAAAACAGAAGGTCAACAAAATTCAAAATCTGTTGACTCAGAGCTCACCAAAAACAGGAGCTTAACAGAGCTCTTAAGTTATACAAAAATGAGTTCCTGAGGTTCTGCAAATTCTATTTTCCAAATTATCCAGAAGGTCATACAACATGTGTCATTGTATATAGATAATTGTACATTTGTAGTTGCTTCTGAATGAAAGGACAGGCTGCAGCTCATGACAACACAGCAGCTGTTGTGCTGTAACTATTATGTATGAATGATCGTGTTGCAATGCAAGTGAGCTAAATCACCCCAAATTTGACACTGGAGGGTTAAAATTAGTGCCACTGCAGGTTCATGCACAATGAACTGGTGCAGCCTAACAGCTGCTACCAGTTCCTGAAGAAAAGCTTCCCCTCCCCTTTTGAAGCAGATATCAGTGTACATTTATCCATACCCAGGACCACTGAAGCTTAGTCTTACTGAATAACACTACTGTATTCTTGAAGCTCTTATTTCTAGCAGTTTTCAGGAACTGTTTTCCAATCTAACCTTGTCATACTGTCATGTTTAAATATCTACTACCTGTCAAATCTGTAATTCAACTCCCTAGATCTTCTTAAAGGTCCTGTAATACCTGGTGTCAGGGGCAATGGCAGTGTTAATTCCGGAAGCTGCTGGAGCTGCTGTTTCAGTGCACCTCCAGAATCCAGGGAGTTAATGTTGCTGCTGTTCAACTCTTTCCTCTTCCATACATTTTCCCTTGCTGTTGATTTTACTTGCAGTTGGAGCATGAACGACTGGTGCCTTCCGAGATTGGGGGGGGGTGGTACCATTTGTAGGTGGTGGCGAGTAGGGACCATCCACAGATGCCGGTGGTGGTGTTGGCGACGTGGACGGGGGGGTGGTTAGCAGAGACCGCCTGCAGATGG
>NW_005842334.1:1048616-1053235 GCF_000455745.1 Alligator sinensis | reverse complement strand
GCCAACCTCAGGGGGGCACATGCCCCTCCCCTCCCGCCCCCCGTGCCCCACTTACGCGTCACCTATGAGGTGGAGATTAGAAACCCTAGTTTTGGGAGCCAGTAAGGCAGAGACAGTTGAGCAGTATTAACTCCTTGTATTCTAGAGCTGCACCAAAACAGCTCTAGCAACCACAGGGATTAATACCACCACCACTGGGGCTCCAGTAGCACTGCAGTGAGCCCTACAGTGTAAATCCAGCCTGTGGAAGGACAGGTGATCCAGTCCTCAAAACCTCTGCAGGCCAGATGACCCAAATACGGTATGGTTAACACCTTTCTTGTAATAGATTTAGGTGCAGAGATATACCCCCAAATATTAGGCCGAAAGGAACTGCATTTATGTAGCCCCCACCTCCCCTTACCTTATACAAAGGAAACCAAAGATTTAACAGCCAATATTAATGAAGATGATACTGGAAATGGAACTTAGTCTGGACTACTTCCTTGCCAGAATGTGTCACCCTATAGAGAGCCTTCATCAAACGTTAGATAAAGACTTAATTTATTTAGAATGAAATCAAAATAAGAAAATCAAAATATATTTGACTAAGTATATGGAAAAGGAGGGCAAGGAATACTTAATATATCAGAACGTAGCTTCTGTATGGAAAAATTATAAAACAGACATGAGTAAATTAAGCAAGTGGCTACCATGCTATAAACACCTTAGCTAAACAAAATGAATGACACAATAAACTGAATTGATAAAGCTGCATAAAAAATGGCCCTTCAAAAGATGTTGGAAAAGGATGGCATTTAGAAGAAAGGAAATTGAACTGGTTTCAAATAAACAGTGTCTATCCACCCAAGTTCTTCAAGCATGAGTACTTTGAATGCTAACTGAAAAACTATGATCATATATACAGGAAGGGGAAAAGGAAGTCCAACACTTTAAGAAGAAAAAGTACTTTAGTGCAAAAAGAACAAGTCATTGTATTAATTAATTGAAGTTTAATTGAAAAAATTCTACAAGATATCAAGAAATATGCATTAATTTGATTGGTCACATTCACAATGGCTATGGCTGCATATGAATCCTGATCATTTGATTACAATTGTTATTTCATCTTGATATATGTAGAACTGTCTTGATTTTCAGTCTGGAATTCAAAGTCATCTGCAGTTGAAAGTACAAGATGATTTTGCATCGGTGAATGATAAGGCAGCCTCAGTACTCTGTTCATCATGGATTGACTTAAATCACACACTGAGTCTATGTCCGGTATGCAGATGCAGATATTATGGGTAGAAGACAACTGCTTTTGTGGTGCTGGTGAAAAGAGATTTATGTTGAGAAGAAGGAATCATAAATCTTAATATTAATGTTAAGGGATGGTAATCCTGCAGGACTCAAAGGACACAATCTCTGCTCTGTCCATTGTCTTGTCTGTAAACTCAGAGCAAACAGTAATAATATTTACTGTATCAGTAAAACCGTGGAGCCAAAGGCCTCTGGGAAAAATTGAGGGTGAGGGTCTTCCTTGGACAGTGATACTCACTGTGTGTATACTAGGGCTGTGCAAAGCTTCGGTCCCTGATTCAATTTGGCAGAGATTCAGCCTGATTTGGTGACCAAATCTTCAAATTGAATCAGGAGACCCTTTAATCTTTCCGAATCAAAACCCTCTGAATCAATTTGGAGAGTTTTGGAAAGATTTGACAATTTGGACATAGACACAGCTTTAAATGTTTTTTTTCTACATACCTCAAAGTACCAGGCGGCTCGTGAATGCTATGATGGAGGGGCAGATGGAGTGTCCCATGGGAGCGCGGGAGGGGGTCCCCAGTGCGCTCGGCAGCAGACCCAGAAGTGAATCAGAAGAACTTCCAGTCCAATTCTGGGTCCACTGAGAAGCGCATGCCCCCCCAACCCGCTCCCCCCCCGTGTGCTCCTGGCTCAGTGACTGGTGCTTCCTGGGTCTGGGGGGGCACCCGGGGGTCCCCCCATGGCTGATGGCTGAGTGTACTTCTGGTCTACTTCTGGGTTTGTCACTGAGCACGTTCCTTCCCCCCCGGGCGCTCCTCTGGGACACTTCAATCTCCCCAGCATCAGAGTGTTCATGAGCTATGCTTGGTACCTTGAGGTGTGTAGAAAAAACATTTCAAGCTGTGTCTATGGCTGAATTGCTAATTCTCTGAATTAGCATCGAATCTTCAGGCTCAGCCAAATCGAATCAGGGACTGTGATCCGAATCAACTAATTGAATAACTGCCCCTGATTTGGGCTGAATCCGAATCGAATACAGCCTGTTTTGCACACCCCTAGTGTATGCCTGTGTATGAATAGGGCCTGGCAGGGATGGGTCTTCAGATAAAATATCTGAAACTGTTGCTTGGCAATTGATACTTTAATAATGTTAGGTACCAAACTTGCCATTATAAAATGCCTTCCTGTTGTTCACTTTTTTTGTTTGACTATAATACTCTACACTTCTGTGCATGTGTATGTGTGCGTGTGTAAGTAACTAGGGGGTGTTGGTTGGTCTAATAAAAGCTATCACATTCACCCAAATAAACTTGTCTGCTTGTATGTAATTATTTATTTATAAAATACTTTATGCAGGGGTGTAGGTCTGTACAGTTGACATTATTAAATCAGGGTACCTAGCAGTTATTCTGTTGGCTACAAAGGACCAAGTCGCAGGATCATCATAAAATTCTAGTTTATTGGACGGATGCAAAAGTCAGACCATAAATCTTGGTGCTGATCCTCTCTCTCTCTCTCTCTCTCTCTCTCACACACACACACACACACACACACACACACACACACACACACACACACACACACAGAGAGAGAGAGAGAGAGAGAGAGAGAGAGAGAGTAGCTAGCTCTGAACATTAAGTGCTGGTGTCAAGATATACCTATTCCCAAGCACTGGAGTCTGCCGTCGACAGCCAGTCAAGGCTTCTTTCAGTGCAATGTTGCTGTGGAAGGGGGTTGCTGGCTGGTTCTTCTGGCCGGACAGGCAGGGTGCTGGTCAGGTCAAAGAGGGTGCTATTGGGGGTCATTCTTCGCTGCCTTTTATCCCTCTCTGGCAGACTTTGGTGACTCCCCAATTCTCGGGCTTTCCCAATCTAGGGGTCATTGACCTCTAGGGATGTTCCTCCTGGTAGCTGCTGGATGGCAGCTGTCAGCCCCAGGGGTCACATCCGCAGGTACGTGCAGTCTCAGGAGTCTGCTGATGAATTTTGATTGATTCACTGCCATGATGAATAGAGCTCTGGAAGTGGTTGATTAGGGGATATTTCAGACCCAAGTATCTGTTTCCAGTGTTGATTAGTTCAGACCCGGGCTACCACACTTTTAACAGTGAAGTTTCAGGGAGTTCCTGCCTCTGTATTGATTCTTTCCTCTTCTTGGTCTGTAGTTTTGTAGTGGCTGCTTTTTAACTTGTTTATCCAGACCAGCTACTGTGTTACACAATCAACTGTGATTCATTCAGGGACCCGCTCCATACAGAGATTCTTGCCCTTGCTAACATTGTTACATGGTACAACTTACAGTACATTTGTAAAAGCATCTACAAGCTCTATTTACACATTATATAAAAATAATAATAATATAATAAAAGAAAAAGAGAGAGGAAGGAAGAAAAGGTATAAAAGAGAAAGCATCCCCAAAAGGGGGCAAATACTGCAAAAGGGGCTTTTGCCATATGGAGGAGTTTCACATTTGGGGTGGGGGGTGTAGGCAAAAAGGTTTCTTGCTACAGTTCCATAAATTGGGATAACTTCTTCCAATCTGTTGGAGGATCACTTCTGAAAGTATCAAGGGTAAAACTTTACTGATGTAAATTGCGTGAGTCCAGGTTGCATCAGTGTGCATCCATCCTGGGATAACTATTTTTAAGGACAAACAGGCCTGCTTCTTCACCACCTAGTGGTGACATGCAGTAATATGCCTATGGCATGCAACTATCCTAAGACAGCTGCATGTCTGTCCTTTCCTGATCCCAGTTATTCAGGTAAAAAGAATATAAAATTCACTGGAATGTGTGTTTGTAATGCAGAATCCAATAGCTACATTCAAACTAGTAGGACAAGAGAGGTCAGATAGGGCAAAGTCAAGCTCCCACCTAGTTCCCAAATTCTTTGCCTTCTACCTTCTTTTCTTCACTGATAGAGCTCGCTACCCCCAGTATATGTATGCTTTCTACAAGGGTGTTTAAAAAAATAATGGCAATTTTGAAATAAAACTATTTTGTATATACTATTCACTTACTGGACTGCATCACTTTTCTATATAGTCATAAATGATGGGTGTGTTTAACAATGCCATCATCAATTTTCTGCAATGCTATGTAGTTTTCCACTTTGTTACAGACATACAGCATGGACAACCATTTTGCTATTAGTTTCTGAAACACCTTTGTAATTCTTTGGTACTGGGGTCCTAGCAACCTAGGACTGAGATTTGAAGATCAATGGGTTATGTGCGTAATTGGCTATCTTAGTCCTTATGCAAAAAGTCAGGCTTAATATGAAATTGTGCTAAAGTTACTCTTTCATAGGAATCCAGAAGGCAGGATGGGATGATTACTCATTTTTCCAATAACTTTGTTGTATTGGGTTCAG
>NW_005842334.1:1047010-1048561 GCF_000455745.1 Alligator sinensis | reverse complement strand
CCTTTTATCCCTCTCTGGCAGACTTTGGTGACTCCCCAATTCTCGGGCTTTCCCAATCTAGGGGTCATTGACCTCTAGGGATGTTCCTCCTGGTAGCTGCTGGATGGCAGCTGTCAGCCCCAGGGGTCACATCCGCAGGTACGTGCAGTCTCAGGAGTCTGCTGATGAATTTTGATTGATTCACTGCCATGATGAATAGAGCTCTGGAAGTGGTTGATTAGGGGATATTTCAGACCCAAGTATCTGTTTCCAGTGTTGATTAGTTCAGACCCGGGCTACCACACTTTTAACAGTGAAGTTTCAGGGAGTTCCTGCCTCTGTATTGATTCTTTCCTCTTCTTGGTCTGTAGTTTTGTAGTTGCTGCTTGTTAACTTGTTTATCCAGACCAGCTACTGTGTTACACAATCAACTGTGATTCATTCAGGGACCCGCTCCATACAGAGATTCTTGCCCTTGCTAACATTGTTACATGGTACAACTTACAGTACATTTGTAAAAGCATCTACAAGCTCTATTTACACATTATATAAAAATAATAATAATATAATAAAAGAAAAAGAGAGAGGAAGGAAGAAAAGGTATAAAAGAGAAAGCATCCCCAAAAGGGGGCAAATACTGCAAAAGGGGCTTTTGCCATATGGAGGAGTTTCACATTTGGGGTGGGGGGTGTAGGCAAAAAGGTTTCTTGCTACAGTTCCATAAATTGGGATAACTTCTTCCAATCTGTTGGAGGATCACTTCTGAAAGTATCAAGGGTAAAACTTTACTGATGTAAATTGCGTGAGTCCAGGTTGCATCAGTGTGCATCCATCCTGGGATAACTATTTTTAAGGACAAACAGGCCTGCTTCTTCACCACCTAGTGGTGACATGCAGTAATATGCCTATGGCATGCAACTATCCTAAGACAGCTGCATGTCTGTCCTTTCCTGATCCCAGTTATTCAGGTAAAAAGAATATAAAATTCACTGGAATGTGTGTTTGTAATGCAGAATCCAATAGCTACATTCAAACTAGTAGGACAAGAGAGGTCAGATAGGGCAAAGTCAAGCTCCCACCTAGTTCCCAAATTCTTTGCCTTCTACCTTCTTTTCTTCACTGATAGAGCTCGCTACCCCCAGTATATGTATGCTTTCTACAAGGGTGTTTAAAAAAATAATGGCAATTTTGAAATAAAACTATTTTGTATATACTATTCACTTACTGGACTGCATCACTTTTCTATATAGTCATAAATGATGGGTGTGTTTAACAATGCCATCATCAATTTTCTGCAATGCTATGTAGTTTTCCACTTTGTTACAGACATACAGCATGGACAACCATTTTGCTATTAGTTTCTGAAACACCTTTGTAATTCTTTGGTACTGGGGTCCTAGCAACCTAGGACTGAGATTTGAAGATCAATGGGTTATGTGCGTAATTGGCTATCTTAGTCCTTATGCAAAAAGTCAGGCTTAATATGAAATTGTGCTAAAGTTACTCTTTCATAGGAATCCAGAAGGCAGGATGGGATGATTACTCATTTTTCCAATAACTTTGTTGTATTGG
>NW_005842334.1:1044415-1046979 GCF_000455745.1 Alligator sinensis | reverse complement strand
GTATGATTTTGCTGAGTCACTCCATTCTTTTAGAATGTAGGTAAGGGCTTTAGGAGAAAATAATGAAGTACTGTGGGCTGCTGTGCCATAAGTATGCTGGCATCTATCTCTTTGAATCCATCTCATTAGACCTAGACAGGCATGCACAATCAACTTAGAATGTCTGGCCAGGACTGGCATTGGATAGCAGTGAGCCAGCTGAGTATCTACCCAGATAATGCTGACTGGCACAGGGGACCAGCCTGAAGAAATGGCAAAGATAATAATGAATCCCCTGGTTGAATGGCTTAATTTCTAACTTTCTATATACCATATTTACTCAATTCCAGGGTGAGATTCTCCTCGCCCCCATTTAACAGGGTGGTGGGGAGAAGTTTCTCATCTTGGAAAATTAGAATGGCAATGTAGTGGGGGTGGGGGGGGAGGAGTAGCTTGTTGTGGCTTCAGCTCCAGGCTCCACTTGGGAGGGGCAGAGGCAGCCGGAAGTGGCAGGCAGCAGGTGGGGCAAATGATGGGAGGGACAGGTGGTGGGGGGGAAAAACACCCAGTGCCTGCCCCCACAGTCTCCTCTACTGCTTCCCCGCTACACCCTTGCTTCCATACTGCCTGCCCCACAACTGCCTTCCCCCTGCCATTGCTTTCTCCACTGCAGTGTATGGTGGGGGGGGGGAGGGGCAGGGCAGTTGGATGTAAGTCGATCCTCCCATAATTTTCCATATATAGAATCTAATTATTGGGGATTCATCTTAAATTCAGGATTATCTTGAATTCAGGTAAATATGGTACAAAACTTATAAAATAAAAGAAATGAGAGGGAATACAGATAGATACATGTATATCTCCCATTCCATACCAAAATGCTGAATTCTACCTACCCCCTCACCCAGTGTACTAGAGTTTTCAAACTAAAGCTACATAAGCAGAGAACATTGGTTTGCATATATCAGTATAATAAATGTCACATTACAGAAAAAGATTTGTCCTTTGTTGGTTTGTTTACTCTTTCCATAAATGAGATTTACCTTTTTTTTATTACCTATTTGGATTCCCATGCTGAGATGGGAAAAGTGCTTTTATTAAACCAAAGATGTTTGTTTTTGTTGTTTACTGTTGACATCACTAACAGTAATTCCTCTTCTTGCGTGGGGATTAAAACCATCTAGAAATTGTAACTAGAAACTGATATTCGTGGGACTGATGGCATGTCAGAAGAGAAATAAAAATGTAATAAGTCTATACAGAAAAGCATAACGAAAAAGGCTGCCATAAATAAGAAGGAAAACACCTTTCTTTTGCTCCAGAATGTAGGCTATAGACCAAAGGCTTGAAGTTGTAGCAAAGTAGGTTTTGGTTGGATATCATGAAAAACTTCTTCACTGTTAGAACAGTGAGGCAGTGGCATAAACTCCCTAGGGAAGTTGTGGACTCTCCATCACTGGAAGTATTTAAGAAGAGGATGGATAGTCTCTGGTCAGGGATGATCTAGATATAGCTATGCCTATTTTCTATGAGGGTATTTCTCATACTTCTGGGTTTTGCTGGTTGCTGCATGGGGCTGGGAGAGAATTTTTTTTTTTTTTTTTTTTAAGCCTTCCACAAAGGGATTGGGTGTTGGTTTCAGCCAGGGCTGGGTATTTTGACTGGGGTGTGCCAATGCTCCTGCTGTAGGTTCCTGGTTAGAGGGTCTTGCCCCCTCTTCTCTGGTTCAGATCGATCACTATATTTGACATTAGGAAGGAACTTTTCCCCATGGTCAGATCGGTACAGAGAGTGTGTGTGTGTGTGTGTGTGTGTGTGTGTGTGTGGTGGGGGGCGGGAAGGTTGCCTTCCTCTGTAGTGGGGAGCATAGTTCTCTTCCTGGGATCTCTTGAGCGTATATTACCAACCTTTCCAGAATTAGAATGTTGGCCACCATGGTTCCGTTGCTTTACCGGTGGCAGGTTAGGGTGTTAAGTCTTGTGTTGTGTCAGGGTTGACTGTGTAGTTTTGCTAAGAGGTTAGACAATGGGTCTGTATAGGATGGTTTGAACAGGGATGGTCCTGCCTTAGTCAGGAGGTTGGACTAGATGAGTTCCGGAAGTCCCTTCTGTGTGGGCCGACTCCCGATCCCGCCTGGATCGCCATGTGCGAGCTCTCTCCCAATCCCATTTGGGTCGCCATGTGCGAGCTGGGGGCCTGTCTTTGTGTGTACACAGGCTGTGGCTGGTAGCCCGGGTACACGGGGTTGGAAAAGGCCGCGATGCAGTATGACATACTCTAGCTAGAATCAGTCACGGAGGCGTAATGGTTGATTTGAAAAGATTATTTACTTACACCCAAGGTGGTCGCGGTGTAGGCTGGTCAGCTTTCCAGGCTCAGCTTTGCTTGAGTTCTCGGTGGAGGACTCTAATAAACTCGGTTCCTTGACCCCGGAGTGATTCAGGCTCCGCGGGGTTCAAGAATTCGTTCCCACGGAGCAGCTGTATCTCCGTGAGTGTTACTCGGTTCCCAGGTCCCCCGGAGCTGTTAAACTCCGTGGGCTCGACAATTGGGTCCTTAGGATAGGGATACGTCTGGGCTGCGAT
>NW_005842334.1:1026718-1044238 GCF_000455745.1 Alligator sinensis | reverse complement strand
TTAGAACTGGCCAATGGTGGGGCACAAATTAGAATACGAATGGCGGGAACTCTTTGCAGCGAGCATTTCTGTGCTGCAACAAGAAATGCACACTGCAAAGAAAGCTACAGAACTGGCGGGAAAAGCTCCTGCACGCGGGTTCTCTGTTGCAGCAGAACACTCCACCGTGCAAAAGAGCTGCAATTTGGCGGGAACATGATTTAGCGATGCTGAAGCACACTCAAATAAAAAAACCACAACTTTGGGTTGTGACAGCGTCCAGTCCCACTTCTCTACGATTGTTTGAAAAAGAAAACAGGCTGTTTCTGTAAAATTATTGGGTTTTGTTTTGGTGATACTACAAGACGCCAAATTTATTTGGTAGCACTATTCAGTTAACATCAGTGGAGTTACACAAGAGATGAATTTGGTTTAGAGTTTCATGATCCTGGAAATTACTAAAAATCAGTGGTCTGGTAGAAGCCAGGAAAATGTATTCTACCCTTCCTCCAGGTTTGGAGCTGAAAGTTGTTTTGATAAAGATTTTTGCAGTATAAGTGGAGAGAAACTCCTCTTAACATTCCAATAGTGCTGAATATACAGATTATTGCTTCATTGTAAAACCCTTGATTATATGTGTAAATGCTTACTAATGAAAGTAAAGGTTGCAAAGCTGATCCTACACTAGGAACTGCACTATTATTTGTAGTGCTATTGGGTTCTTTTTAGGGCTGGGTTTGTAGAAACGTAACTAATCTTCATCAAAAGCAGTTAAAAGTTCTTATTGAATTTGTTATTTTGCTAGTTTTCCATGGGACATATAATAATATTGTAAGACCGCTTATTTAATGGGTTTATTGTTGCATTGAAATTATTATTGGTTATGCTACATCCTTGTAAATTCCACTAGTTCATATTTTATTTAAACAAGTATTGCATGTGATATCAATGAAACATAACATTTATATAAGCCTTCACATATATACTGAGCAGCCAATAGAAGAAAACATACTAAGCAAAGAGAGATAAGGACAAGGAAGTGGTAACGTGTTTATTTGCATATTAGTATAAAACTGTCTAAATATTCTTTTCCAGATTTAAATGTTGAAATGTTTGAATAACTGACTGTATTCATTTTTTAAATTCTGTATTCAGAAATATGAACAATTTGATTTTTCATTTTGCATGTTATTACTACTATTGCTTCATTTGCTAGAGGTATGATCATAATTAGGGCTGACAAACAATTTAAAAAATAATCACAGTTGATAGCAAGATTTAAAAAAAACAGTTGCAATTAATCGCAATTTTAATTGCACTGTTAAACAATAGTCAGCACTCCTCCCCCCTCAACACCCTTGACTCCCGTGTGCCCTGCAGCTTCTCCCCACCACCACCAACAGTGTACAGCCCCTGGCCTGCCTTGGACTCTCCCTGTCTGGAACAGACCAGCTGAAACCCATGCAAACAGCCCTAACCCTGGCCTGCCCCACCCGCTCCAGACTCCCCTGCCCATGCTGAGCAGTGGCAGCAGCCAGGAAGACACTGCTTCTCAGCTCATAGGGCCCTTCCCCCTTATCGCTGCTGGGCCTGTCTTGCTGCAGCTACCCGGAGCCCACACCTGGGCTGCTCTGTGGCTCCTCTGCACTGCCACTGCTGCCCAACTGGGTTGGCAGTGGCAGCAGTCCCTCGAAGTTGAGGATGATGTCCTTCAGGCTTGATGATCCCTCAGGTGACTGATGAACCCAATTCTGGATGCATATGTTCTTTGGCAGTGGGGGCATGTTGTTGCACGGGGGAGTGGGATTTGCAGCCCCAGGTTGGTCTCCTTCTCCTTCCTCCACCTTTGCCATTCCACCTCAGTTTTGAGTCATTGGGCCTCAAAGTGGTGTGCACCTTGGTTGGACCAGGTGGTGCCATGCCAAAGAGCCAGTCCCTCTGGGTGGCCTGGAGGCAGCAGTCATGGCAACAGAGATGAGTCTCAGGGAAGCCTGGGGATGGGCTTTGGCCAGCTGCAGCAAAAGGGCGCAGCAGCGGTGAGGGGCTGCTTCTCCCTCCATGCTGAGTAGCAGCTTCTGCCCAGCTGTTGCTGCTGCTCAGCATAGGCAGGTGTGTCTGGAGCAGGCACGAGGCAGGCCAGAGTTGGGGCTGTTCACACAGGTTCTGGCTGGTTTGGAGCTGGTCTACTCCGCTGGTCAAAATGATGTGGATGATTAAAAAAACGCGTTAATTTGTTTTTGCATTAATCACATAAATTAATTGCGATTGATTAACAGCCCTAATCCTGATAGCTTTAATGTACGAGTCAGCAACATAATTTCATAGTTTGTAGGGTCAGAAGGGACCTGAGCAGATCATCAATTATGCCCCCCTGCCATGGCAGGAAAGAGTACTGGGGTCAAATGACCCCAGCAAGGTGTTCATCCAGCCTCCGCCCTGACAGTGAAGTAGTGCCACCTGATGTCTAGTCTGAATCAACCCTCTGCCAGGTGGCCATTATTTCTAGTCACTCCTAGTAGTGCTCGGGGGAACAGGGACTCCCCCAGTGCCTGTTGGTCCCCTCTGACTAGTTTGTAAATGGCCACTAGATCCCCCCTCAGCCTTCTCTTGTGGAGGCTTAACAGGTTCAGGTCCCATAGCCTCTCTTCTTAAGGCCTGCTCTGCTGATCCCTGATCATGCGGGTGGCCCTCCTCTGGACCCTCTCCATGTTGTCCACATCCCTCCTGAAGTGCGGTACCCAGAACTGGACACAGTATTCCAACTGTGGCCTGACCAGTGTCGCATAGAAGGGGAGGATCACCTCCTTGGACCTGCTCGAGATGCATCTGTGGATGCATGACCAGGTGTGGTTGGCCTTCCTGACCGCATCCCCACACTGTTGTCCCATGTTCATTTTGGCATCAGTAATGAACACCAAGATCCTTTTCTGCCTCTGCACTGACAAGAAGGGAGTTCCCCAGCCTGTAGGTATGCTGCTGGTTCTTCCCCCCCCAGGTACAGTACCTTGCACTTGTCAGTGTTGAAACCCATCCTGTTCTCATCCGCCCACCCCTGTAACCTGACTAGGTCTGATTGCAGCCTATTCCTCCCTTCTAGCATGCCCACTTCCCCCCACAACTTAGTGTCGTCTGCGAATTTGAACAGGGTGCTTTCTACACCCTTGTCCAAGTCGCTGATGAAGATGTTGAACAGTGCAGGCCTGAGGACCGAGCCCTGGGGGACCCCACTGCCCACATCCCTCCAAGTCAAATAAGACCCATCCACCACCACTCTCTTGGTGCAGCCCTCCAGCCAGTTAGTGACCCATCTGACTGTGTAGGTGTCGACGCCACAGTCCCCTCGTTTTTTAATGAGAATGGGGTGAGAGCCAGTGTCGAAGGCCTTCCTAAAGTCCAGAAAGACTATGTGCACTGCTACCCCTGCATCCAGTGATTTTGTACGCTGGTCATAGAAGGCCACCAGGTTGGTCTGACAGGACCTGCCTCTAATGAACCCATGTTGGTTGCCCCTAAGCATAACATGGTGCTTGTGGGACAGATCTGGCTCATGGAACCAGTTGATGTTGCCTGCAAACCTGGAGCTTTAGCAGCATTTCGCAGTAGGAAGCTTCAGTAGCAGGTTCTGTGTGTGCCACTGTGGAGAAAAGTGGTGGTGGTGGTCCTAGTGCCTACCGAACTGGGTTGGTCTGGCCTGCATCCTTAAATGGTTTCCAACTGCTGCTGTAGTCAGTCTCAGTCTAAGACAGATTGGTTTTGCCTTTAACCCAAACCCCCCTCTGTTTCCATGCAGCAGGTAAGAAATAGAAGGCCTGGGTGGATATCGTCTAACTCTGCTGACCCACTGTGAAATGTTTATAAAGAGTTGAATAACCATCTCTGTGAACTACCATGTTCTCTGATATTGTTCCAGAACACTCAAGGCATTTCCCACCACTTGCTAGGATATGAAATAAATTCAGCACAGAATTTTAGGTATTTGAAGCCAAGTACTTAAATCTGTATTTTCTTACTTCATGAAAACTGACCTCATTTTCAGTGATGCTGAGCAAGGACAGCTCCTCTTGATAGTAGTTATTCCCCCATGTAACTCAGCTAACATCAGTGGTGGCATGCCAAAGTAGCATTTGGCTTTGAGAGGGAAATAATCCCAATTATATCAATGATAACTGTAGATGCTCCAGAATTTTGGAAATTAGGCCACTTATATTTAGTTTCTTAAATTTAGATTTAGGCCCAGTTCCTCAGAGGGGTTTAGGTGCTTAACTTCTATTGCTTTCAAAATGTATAAAATACTTTAAAGAAAATTATTTGTGAATATTCTGCCTGAAATCTGTGAGTGTTTAAAATCCCCCTTGGAAAATCTGGGCCCCACTTGTCAAATTTTATGTACCCAAGTTTGAAAATGTTTATCATCATCTTTTGGTTTCAGTACACACATTCAAAGGTAGAACTTTGTTACTGTGGGCAAATCTTCATTATTTCTAATGAGAACACTTTCCCCAAACCACTCCTACAATTTCTGATTCCTTTTGGTAGGCTTCTTAACCACGCTTATGCCCCTGGTGTCCACTTTTTGCAAGCTGGCCAGCTAGAGCAATCTCTGGGCCAGAGAATACTCCTTTTCCTTATCCTGTTGAAGCAGTTTAACCCTTTCGCTAATCACAACAACCAGACATTAGCGTGCTGTACAAGCTATTAGTTTTAAGTAATTTTTAGTACTAGTGATCTTTACTGCAGTACTAAAAAGATAAACCTATATGTTATTTTAAAGTAATCTGAATTTTTCCTTCTTGTTTCCTCTTTTTGTGTTTCTTAGTTTTATTTTAAACTTACCTTATAGTCTAGATTTTAGCAAGGCATAAGTGTTGCAAGAGTTAAGTTTCCTATCGTGTTAGAAAAGGTATGCAGATCATGTGCTTATCTGTCAGAGATTACAGTACTAAAGGCAATTAAGACTTACAGGCTAGTGCTATAAAATACTGAAGAATTTAATTTTCAGATGTAACATGAATGTTAAGTCTTTTCAATATTAGAACATTCAATCTAACTCTGAGGAGAAGCGAGGACTGTCTGAAAATTCAGGATGACCATAGGCACTTAATTTAGTCTGACAAGACATCACAGATATCCCTTTCTGTTGATTTATAGATAATAACTTTATTATTTCTCTATTTTCAAAACTGGTATCAAAAGCTTGAGTAATAAATTGGTCAATCAACTCCAACAGTGCCTTGAGCAGTGAAAAGTGCTAGCAATAAAGTTACATTTATATACTGGGCTCAAGGTTTGCTAAAGTTCATTTTGTCACGGTATCAACAGAGAGGAAGGACTGTGTAGCTGCAGTGTTTAAGGGAGTCAGGTAGTAAGGCCACTAAGCAATCCTGACTACGATTCATGTGAAACACGTATTGCAAGACAAAGCATCTGACAATTTTGGAGGGTGGTTCTATAGCCGAAAGAATCCAGAGTGAATTAAAGTCTAGACTTGGTAATTTTTCAGGCTGTAGGGGGAGGGATAAATAACAGAGCAGATATGCCTAACATGGTACAGCGGTAACATTGAATCAAGGATGCTCTTGCTACTTTGTGCATTGTGAGGAAGGTTATAATAGCAGCAGCAGCAATAACAGCAGCAGCAGCAGCAGCAAGAGACGTTTGGCAAGCAGAGTATTGCAGTAGCCTGAGATAAAGATCTTATTATGTTTGTGTCTTTCCTGAGTTTGGATGGTTGACACAAATATGTCAGGGGTATTAAAATATATATCTGTATATAGGTGTGTATTTTTAATCATTAGGTACTAAGGAAATAAGACATGCTTCTGTGAATGCACATTCATCTAAAACAGAAGGGATTGATTTATTCAGAGAAAGTTAAGTTTCATCTGTCTTAGGATAAGTTAAGAAACACAACTTGGGAGCTGGAGGCTGACTTTTTTTTTCGCTACCTGTTCCCCTACCCCGGACTGAAAAGTGAGGGGAAATGGACAGTGTTTCAGGAGACAACAAGACAGGCTGAAGCTTGGTGAAACCATTCACTGATTGTTTTCTGCTGTCCTCTACATGCAGTGCTGTGGGCTGGTACACCGGCGGCAAGTACGGGTTTCCTATGTAAGTTTCTGATTATTTTAGAATGATGATGACTGGCAGCTGAACATACTATTTGTGTATTTGATGGTGCAATTTATCTCATGTAGATATTTTAATATATTGTCTGAAGGGCCAACCAGAATACTGATCATCTGTGCAATGAGTTTTCACAGCACAGATGCACAAGAACAATTCTAACAGGTACTCCTCCACCATTTATAAATTTATCAGGGCTACCTCATAGTGAAAATGTTGGAAATACCTTGCTGTGTTAAAAGGCTGGAAGTCTGACCTTTGTGAGATTTTTTTTTTTTTTTTTTAATTGGGTTAACCAAAGAATGTTTTCTTTTACTGTTGGCAGCTCTGTGTGTATGGGCACATTAGAAAGTGATATCTATATCTACTCCTAAATATGTTGATAATTGAAATTATATTAAGATTCTGAATAACTATAGACTAGTAAAAATCCAGTTTAAGCACGGGGGCTAGCAACAAAATCTTGGATGGATCTGCTTCTCAGCGTTGTTCTATAGAACAAACAGTGGCAAAGTCTGTTACAACAGTTTAATCCATCTGTATTTTCCAGAAAAGAATATTGAAATAATCTTGTTTGACAAACCTGCACTGTATTGCAAAATGGCTGTCTGTATTAAATTCTACAAGGAAGACTAGCATCAAAGCTAAAGTATTAGTAATAAACAAGACTGAAATGTGTCTGGACTGCCTTTAGTTGACTTGATAGTCTCTTAAATAATGCATTTATGCTTTAACATTACATTTCTATACTGCTATTCAGTTGTCAGAAAGAGATGTGATAAGAAGCAGGAGGTTTATGCAGTCTGGCCAAGCTGCAGTACTGAATTGCTTAACATTCTGAGCGAGCAGCTTGCATAGCTTGTTGCACAAGAAAATAGAAAACATATCAGGAGAAATAGTTCTGCTGTTTGTCAGTTGTGGGTCATGTGTTTTGTTATGGCATGAGAGGGTCTTATTTGAAATATTTTATTTATTTTCACAGCAAAAGCAAGGTCAAAGCCAGGTGTGATCTAAATCAAAGTTGATATAGGGGACAGATAGAGAAAATAACAAGCACATAAAAATAACCCAAATCTATATCTATCCAGTGTATATATAGTACGGGGCTAGAGACAGACATTAAAAAAAAGCGTGAGCCTTAATTGATTCAATCTTTGCAGGTTAGTCTAACCTGGCTAGGCTGAATCAGTTTGTAACTAAACAGACATCCCAGAAATGCAGATACATGCCTGCAGTGTCTCAGGCTAGAAACTGGGGAGTGCTAGAGCAGCCCTCCCTTCCCTTCCACAGTGCTGAGCTGAGGGAGACATGGCCAGGCCCCAGCAGGATGCTGTGATTAGGGAGGGGATCTCCCCTCCCCCGCCCTTCTAACCAGCCCAGCAGGGAATTGATAACAGTGTTTATCACCCCACTAATAAAATGTCAGAGGGACATTACCAGCTACTTGTTGATTATGCCCTGTCCCGTCTGCTACAGCGCAGACCGTAGCCAGGATGTGGTTTGTTAAATAATGCTGAGAGGTGTCTGTGTAAGGCAGAGGGGGTGGGGGATCCTTGGTTAGTAGGGAGTAGGAAGAGGAGGCGGGGAGCAGGGGGAAGCCAGGCAGACGCCTGCAGTCTCTGCCAAACTCCAGCCACAGAGCAGAGGGGAAGGGGCCAGGTCTGCTATGGAGCAGAGAGGCCCACCCACCCTGAGAGCATGTTGGGGTACTAGGGGAGTCTGGTTTAACTTAAATTAGCAAGGGGTCTGGGACAGACATTGCATAAACTGGGTTGACCCAAATCAGTTAAGTCTGATACTACATTCACCCAGGTTTATCTCGAACCATTTTCAAACTGGTTTATGTGCACTGAACATCTGTTCTGTTACAGATTTAAACCAGTTTCTGATCACTTAGCCTAGTTTGTGTAATGTCTGTTCCTAACCCAGATGTACAAAAAATAGCAAATGTAAAAGCATTTATAGTTGTTTGCCAGAGTTGATTGGACTTCAGATTGTATTTTTTGGTCTCGTTGGTGCAACAGTTGACATAATGAACTACTGTACTAATGGAAAAGCAGACAGAGCTCTAATGAAAGAGCAGACAGAGACATTACAGCACAGAGATTCTGACTAGTTCTGCATTCAAAATGAGATGTAACAGTGCCATTTCTCTTCTTGGAGTAAAATCCTGTGTGTACATTGTCTTAAACATCTCTTTAATATTATTTAACACGAAATATAAAAACACAATAGATGGACTCTTAAGCCTGTACTCACTGGATTATTTATCCCAATAATTATAAATAAATCAAATATGTTAAGTAAATTTTAAATAAAACAATCCCCAACATTGTGGAGTTGCTCCCCAGTTGTTAACTATTTTATGCTTCTGGAGAGTTAAGGTTATGCAAAATCTCTCTCTAGATGCTCCTTTTTAAATATTGTTGTTATTTGCACTAGCCTTAATTGTTATGAATAACATGATTTGGACAGAAAACTAAGAGTTGTATATTGCATAAGTTGGATATTCATAGTTTCATAGTAGCTAGGGTCAGGAGGGACCTAAACAGATCATCTAGCCCGCCCCCCTGCCACAGGCAGGAATGAATGCTGGGTTCACAAGACCCCAGACAGGTGATCGTCCAACCTCCTCTTGAATTTGCCCAAGGTAGGGGCGAGGACC
This sequence comes from Alligator sinensis, assembly GCF_000455745.1. Taxonomy (NCBI): domain Eukaryota; kingdom Metazoa; phylum Chordata; order Crocodylia; family Alligatoridae; genus Alligator; species Alligator sinensis. Next base: position 1,035,471 of record NW_005842334.1, on the reverse strand, counting down.
ACTTCCCTGGGAAGTTGGTTCCAGATTTTGGCCACCAGAACTGTAAAATACTGCCTTCTGATCTCCAACCTAAACCTATTCTCCATCAGCTTATGACCATTGTTCCTTGTCACCCCAGGTGGTGCTGGGGAGAAAAGAGCTCTGCCTATTTGCTGTTGATCCCCCTTGATGAGCTTGTAGGCAGCCACCAGGTCCCCCCTCAGCCTCTTCTTGCTGAGGCTGAACAGGTTCAGGTCCTTCAGTCTCTCTTTGTAGGGCCTGTCCTGCTGCCCTCTCACCAAGCCGGTGGCCCTCCTCTGAACCCTCTGCAGGCTGGCCACATCCCTTTTGAAGTGCGGTGCCCAGTACTGGATGCAGTATCAGTAACATAAATTCTGTATGTTTATTAACAAATAACAATTCTATTTAATTTTAGCATCAAACTTCTGATTTCTGGCAATCTTAATATGTTAATACATATAACATTCCATATATTCCTGTAGTTCTTTTAGAAGCTTGGAGGTTAAAGGGAAGGGCCTGGTCTGTTTGGCCTAATCCCATGGCAATTGTTGTTAAAGGGCATGAGTTTGTTCATGTGTCCTCCACCAAAATATATATGTTCAATATAGTGTGTGACTCCTGCACCAGCTGCCTACTGTCCCTCACTGGAGAGGTAGGTGTATCTTTGTGGTATAGATTAAATTCAATTTGCCCTTGATAGAGCTTAAAAGACTGCTTATGTGAAAGAGGGTCACATCCCCAAAAGACTAGTAATTACATCAAATATTCTCTCAATTATCTGAACCTTTGATTTATCTAAATCCTTGATCATCAATGTTGCGCCCCCCCTGTTCCACCTCCGCCCCATTTGTCCTTCATGGCACTGCAGTAATTGAGGTTGTACTAGATCCTTTGGGATGAAAGAAACTGAAATTAGAGTTAACTGAGAATGACCCTTATTATTACCATGAAATGGAAAAGAAAGACTTTTATTCTGGGTTAGCAGTTTCCACAGTTTATGAATTTAAGTGGTGGGTGATCTAATTTTGAAATTTCTTTTTTAACTTTTCGGGTGAAGACACCATACAGTATGTACTGTAATATGTAGTCAAATCTCGCTGCCATTTGGCAGCTAATAGTCCTATTGAACACAGTGGCACTGGTGGCTTTATACACCTGTATCATTTTGTTCCTGCTTTATAGGTTTTACAGGAGATAGGTTGTCTTGCCATGTAAGGATCCTCCATAATTACTCCTCTTACAGGAGCTGTGAAGTATAGTCTACCCAGGTGGGTACTGCAGCTCTCTCTTTTCAGATGCAAGCTCTAAGAGCTGTGCAAGAGATGATAATCCCCTTACCTTGGCTCCAGTGGATGCTGTGGAGACAGATCAGAGTTGTTAGTTATGCAGTGCAATACTGTGACTGTTCAGCCACAGACCACTTTGGAGAAGCAGTCTGAGAGGGGTGAAGGTTTATGGTCTCACTTTTACCCTGTCTATCTTTAATGCATTAAACACAGGACACAAGGACTGAGTTGTGTACAGTTGAAGGGGGGGTCTAGATTTATTGCATCCTCTCATTACACCCTCCACCCAAGCCAGCCATATGTCAGCAAATATTTTTACTGTCAAACCCAGTCTGCACATTGTGCACTCATCAGACTTGCTTTCTTTTTGGAGTTTGATTTTTATAACACAGAAATTAACAATAAGGTAAAGTTCAGTTTAGGCCTTCCCAGGACTGTCTGCTCACTTGAGTTCCTACCTCAGCATTGCCCTGTCTCAATCCTAGATCCGTCAATCATGCACTCTTTATCTCTCATCCTTCCTATTTTTTTGTGTGTGTAGGTAAGGTATAAGTATAAAGTGGTTCTGCTGGTCCATTTATCTTTCTACAGCATTATCAACATCCCTGAAAGATGCTATAATGTTTCAGGCAAACACTGACAGTGTGGTACGTGCACTTTAATTTTCTTTTTCTAGCTTAAAATTTGCTTAAACTTAAAACTTGCCTAGCAGGGGCTTCTGGCCTGGCACCATGGGGATGTTCATGCCTCCCTGTGCCTGTGAAGGAAATTCAGGTAAGAACTGGTGGGGGCAGGGAGCCAGGGGAGGACCACGGGTGATTGCTCCAGTCCTCAGGGCCAGGCTGGCTGTTGCTGAGTCACCTGGTCCAGCTACGCAGCTGGGAGCCACATGGTGCCAGAGCAGGCAGTGAGCAGGCAGCAAAGTGGGGAAAGCGGTGGTGGTGGGGCAGGGGACAGTAGAAGTGAGCAGGTGTGCAGAAGCGTGGGGCCTGTACCGGTGTCCCAGGGCCAGCACTGGTGGGGCCCAGAGTGGGACAGCAGGAGCATAGGGTGTGGGCTGACAGGGGTCTTTGGAGCCAGGCTGGGCTGTACCAGCAGAGGAAGAGGGGATCCTATCTGGCTTCATAGAGCCCCTGCTGGCTGGGACCCTGTGCTCCTGCCATCCTGCTCTGGGCCCTGCCAGGGCTATCCTGTGTTTCTGCCACATCACTGCTACATCTAAACTGCCCTGTGGGACTGCGGTGGCAGCAGAGAGCAGGCACAGGCAACCCTGTGTGGATTGCGAGTGTTGGCCGCAGGAAGGAGAGGGGCCACATTTCTCCCATGCTGAGCACCGCCGCTTGTGAGCTGCCCAGCATGGCTGCTCCACATGGTCACTACTGCCATGCTGGGCAGCATAGAAGTGGCAGTGAAGGAGCCACACTGCAGCCTAGCATGATGCGGGCTCCAGGTGGTCACAGCAAACACTGCCTTCTGGTCTCAAGATGGTGACTGTGCAGCCCTCAACAACTTGCCAAAACTCGGTAAACGGCCCTCCACCTGAAATAGTTGCCTGACTCTGATCTAGATCTATCTAGCTATCTATCTAGCTATCTTTCAGGGCTGTGTGAAGCTTAGGCCGCTGATTTGATTTGTAGGAGATTCAGCCTGATATGGAGGCTGAATCTCTGAATCCAAATCAAATTGCGAGACCAATAAAAAGGTCTGAATTGATTCAGAGCTTCCAAATCAATTTGGAAAAGCTTCAGAGAAAGATTTGGAGATTTGGAAATTCAGGCAGTCCCTGCTCGCCACTGCAGGGAGCTGGCCTCAGGCTTTGTGCCAGGAAGTAGGGGCAGGGCAGGGGGGCTGGATGAAGGGAGAGGGGACTATGGAGGGACCCCTACCAGGACCCATCCCCTGCCTGCTCCCCCAGCTCCCCTGAGTGCTCCCTGACCCCAACCCGGTCTCCCAGCCTTGTCAATGACTGTCCCATCTGGCCCCAGTTTCCTGGCTCTTTAAACAAACAAAAAAAAAGCCCCGCACTCACCAGTTCCTGCAAGGCAGGGGGGCGATCTCTGCTACCCCCCACTGCCCTGTACTGCATGGGGGGGCTCTGCCTTGAGCCCTATCCCCCGCCTGCTCTCCCAGCCTCATCAGTGGCTGCTCTGCCTGGTCCCAGCATCCTGGATCTTTTTAAAAATAAAAAGCCCTGTACTCACCAGATGCTGCAGTGGCCATCAGGGCTTTTGGGGGCTCATGGCAGAGCCCCCCATGCAGTGTGGGGCAGTAGGGATTGTGCCCCCCCCCCCCCTGCACCTGGCAGCAGGTGGTCAGTGTGGGCCTTTAATTAAAAAAAAAAAAAAAGAAGAAGAGCTGGGAGGCTGGGGCTGGGTGGAGCGGCAATTGAAAGAGCTGGGATAGTGTGTGGGGGATGGAGCCTGTTTGATTCCGATTTGGCAGTGGCCAAATCTCCCAATCAGATTCAACCAAATCAATTCAGGACAGTGATTCGAATCACCAAGTTGAATCACTGTCTCCCAAATCAACTGAATCCGAAGGAAATACTAGCCGCTTTGCACAGGCTTTCTGTCTGTCTGTCTGTCTATGTGCACACACTCACGTGTGCACTCTGATAGCAAGCACATGGCTCCATTAAAGTATTTTTATAGCTTGTTTCTAAAGAGTCTGATAGGATTAAAACCTTACCCTCCTCCCATGTGTAAGGATACTGTCCTTGTTACTCCCATGAGCAAGACTTCAATTCTAGGCCATGAAAGGGGCGACCTCAATATGTTATAATAGCTTAACCCCTGATCTTGCAAAGGTTTCTTCTTATATTTCATTTAACTTATTCCAAATAGTTCTTGCAGGGTCCAGGGTTTATGGATGGAACCATGACCCCACTGAAGTCACTGAGAAAAACTTTCATTGAGTTCAGTGAATCCAGATTGTTGCCTTGGGTGTGTCCACGAAGCAGCCCCAAAGGCTGCCTAAAGGTCCAGGCTTCTGCCTATATCCATAGCATAGGCTGTGTTTTGACAGAGCATTTAGATGCGGAACATTTATTCTATTTGTGATTGCATGCATCACCAACTTATTATTGCAAGATCCAGTACGTTTCTTGTTTCTGATAGCATAACACAATGCTGTCCAACTGGTGCCTTGGGAACCTCATGAGGCCTGCAAGGAATTAATGTGGGAACTCCTGCCTCCCACCCACCCACAGTTCCCCACAGTTCTGGCTGCAGCATCAGCAGCTGGGCTCTCTGGGCTTCCCCTCCCTCCTCCAGCTTCTGTTTCCTGTACCAGGATGGTGCAGCAGAGGAGTCCATAACCAGGGAGCTGAGGGGTGAGGCTTGGGCACTCCTGTGCAGTGCAGTGGTGAGTGCCTGTGTGGTAGGCAGCATGAGAGGCCCGTGGCTTATGCTGGTGCAGTCCATGCAGCCTGTGGCCTGAGAGGCATGCAGCCCCTGAGCACTTAAAAGCCGCACAGCTCTGACACAACATTTCTATGAAACCAGAGCAACTTATTATATGGAAAAGTAACCTTAGGAGAGAATGAACTTAACAGGTGGACATACCAGCTGACCACAGTTTGATTGCCATAAGCAGTAAGACATGTTTGCTTATCCGTGATGCTTTTAAAACATAAAGTTTGCTATTCTTCTCACGATTCTGGTTAGTATATGTTCCTCACTCCACTGCATATGTTTTTCTCTGTGCAGACCAAAATTGGCAAATGAAACCCAGTTTTTTTTTCTTGTGTTGAAATTAACAAGAGAAATGTCTACTTTCTTAAAAAGTTACCGATCTAAAAAATGTTGAACCAATTCTTAACAGAATTTCTGGGTTTATTAAACAATTTGACAAGGGATAGATGCGAGATATCTGGAGAGCAAACATTCATTTTAATGAGTATACTTTCTCAAAAGGATATTAAAGTGTTAAATAATTTAGGAACTTTAGAAAATACATCCTAAAGCAGTTTTTGCCCATCTGAGGACTGGTAGTGATTTAAAATATAATAATTTGAATTGCAGAGTCTAGTTTAGCTTAATTCAGTTAAGATGCTCAATATGGTTTTGCCTGAAACTGCTCCCTTACTAGCCAAAGTGACTGCAAGAGGGGAGCTTTGCCTACAGAATGGGATCCTTTGCCCACAGCTGGCACTCAGTGCTCGGGTCAAGAGGGTACCATGAGACCATTGTGGTAGTGGGAATGGAAAGACTGTGGTTGGGTTGTGGTTTCTCTGTCACTCAACCTTGCCCCCTCTCCTGTAATCTTATTCATCTGCAATAGGCAGACTACATCATAGCATCCATCTCCTTCAGCCTTTTCCCCACTGGCTCCATATCCCCTTTTGTCCTTACTTAAACCCTTGTACACTTCTTATCAGCTCTTCCTGCTCTTCTTCCTGTTTTTCTCCCCCAGTTTCTTCCTTTCCCATCTAGGTTCCTCAGATGCATCCTTCGTCTCACCTCTCTTGACATTGCAGCTGTGCTTTCCACATCCCAAGCTTCTCTGCCTGCCAGAACTGTCCCTGTAATTACTCTCACTCCTGTAACATCACTCCTAAACTCGCACTTCTCCCTTTCCTTCCCTTCCTCTTGCTCTCTCTAGAATGCCTATGCCACTGTCCGTCCAACCAACCACCACCACAGCCATCCACAACCTCTTCATTTTGTGTTCCTTTTAGCTCTGGCTCTTGCACAGAAACCTGGATCCCTTCTTTTGAAACTGCCTCTACAGCTTCACTTTCTTATGGGACATCTTTTTCTCACGCTCTAGCCTTTGGAGCAGGTGATTTTTGTTTGTTTATGTGATTTATATACTATTGTTCCCAACAAAGGTTCAGGGTGGCTTACAGCAAGAATTTTCATTCAACTCTTTCACGCATCAAAAGGGCTGTTTTCACCCAGCACTTGTCTCATTCTGAACTGTGTTGCTGAACTCATCCTCTGAGCATCTGATCATCATCTGGTCTCTTTGAATATTGTTCACTGAGCTGTACTGCATACTCTGTCATACCTTGCCTTGGTCCATTAGTTTAGATGACTTCCCATCTACTCCCTGGCCTCTTCTTCCTGCCACTGATACAGTGGTTGATTTGTTTTTTCCTTTCTTGACTCTTGTCCCTCCCTACTTACCTAGTCCTACCTACCCCTCACCCACTTACACAAAGCAACTCTGATGGAAATTCCATGGTAAAAAAAAAATCAAATTTTGCATGCCATCCTCATCTAACTCTTCTATTTCCCCAGTAAGCTAATTCTATTTCCTGCTCTGTCTTGTGCGCACTCTCATCACTGGTCATATCCCTTCAGAATGCTGTTTATAAAGATCATTTTCCTAGCCTATTGCTTTGACTTTATCAACTTTCACTCTGAATCTCTCCAATGACTTCGCATTCACCGTTGCAAAAAAACCCATAAGCTGTTTGTCTTCACTTACAAGGCTCTTCATAGCCTATCCCCGTGCCACCTATCTTATCTCATTCTCTTCCGAAATGTCAGTTTCTGCCTCTAGAGGCCAGTGATATCATCTGTCACCAACTACTTGGTATATTTCCTAATAGAAATCTCTGTGTTTTTTCTCAAATTGACTGTCACCTTGGAGGAGTTCCTATAAACATTCTCAAAAAGTCCTTAGTAATATCAGACTCATCCTTAAACCTCTCATTTGTTGTGATGCCATAAAAGATTCAACAACAGTTAGTCTGCTTATATGTGATGATGTCCTCCCGTATATCCAAGTGGCCCATATTGTTCCTTTCTTTACCTGCTTCTGGTCCCTTGTTCTGGTTAGTGTGAAATTATATCTTGTTCTACATATAGTTTTGGAGCAGGAGCTGTATTTTTATTCTGTGCTTATGCCCTATCAAGAACCATGGTGTCCTGGCCCAAGCCTGGGGCTCTTAGGCATTTTGGGTAATCCCACTTATAAATAATAAATTACTTTACATCTTGTTAAAGTCATCACTCTTTTCACACACAACTTTCAGTTTAAAGGTTTAGCTACTTGAATAAGTTATTGCAATGTGGGGTGTGAAATTACAATGCATCAGCTGCTCTGTATCTTTGTGTTTGCTTTTATCCCACAATAAATGTAAGGTAACCTATTCCAATTCTGTTGAGGAGTAAGCAGCTTTTATTGTGGAGAAAGAGTGGGCACAGGGGTATTCTACCACAATGTGACTCATGCCTGATGTAAATTCACATCCTTACTTACATTGCAAGTGAGTGTGTCCTTACATTCATGTGTCCATACCCTAAGACTGCCCCTGATAATATATGATGTACATTGCCAGGATTTTCCATTTTTGCATATATTGCATGTACAAAACCCCCCAAAAACAAGAGATAGTGGGCGAAGTGCAAAGAAAACATACAGAAAAGAGTATAATTTATGATTTTAGAAATAAACTATGGTATGTGACCCTTTACTTTCCCTTGTGATTTTCCATTAAAGCTGTAAATCACTTGTGTGTTCATATATAGAGAAAATATGACATTGGTTTCTTCTCATCTATAAGTTTTCTGGCCTAAAAGTACCCACATAGAAATGTTTTAGAAGGGTTTACACACCCTTGTTGTGTCCCTGGTCAGGGACAGCATTTTCAGTCAATGTGCTACTGTTTGCAGAAGTTGGGCATTGATATCACTAATGTGAATGCTGGATTTCCTGATGCAATGGAGTGGAGTGGAGACTATTGTTAGTAGATCAAAGATGATGGGTAGGATGGAAGCAACAGTATCCAATTTGATGATTATAGATCTATAGGGCTATAGATTGTACAGAAAGGACAGGGTGGGGAAGAAAGGGGGAGGGGTTGCGCTCTATGTCAGTGAGCAATATACGTCAACCCTCATCAAGACGGAATCCAAGGATGAGGAGGTAGAAGGATTGTGGGTTAGGCTACATGGGGGGAAAGGAGAAAGGGATTTCGTGGTAGGGGTCTGCTACAGACCCCCACATCAAGGGGAAGAAAGGGATTCGGGGCTCCTGAGGCAACTCTCGGAGACCATAAAAGCTAAAGAGGCGGTAGTCATGGGGGACCTAAATTACCCGGACATCTGCTGGGAGACATAGACGGCAAAGTCCAACCGCTCACGCAGGTGTCTAACCTGTGTACAGGACCTCCACCTGACACAGGAGGTACACGGTCCCACTAGGGGGAATGCCATACTGGATCTGGTATTGGCAATGGGGGATGACATGGTTGGGGACCTACAGATCTGTAGCCATCTGGGGGACAGTGATCACCTAATAATAGAATTCACCATAAGACGTTGAGTGGGTAAGGTAACTAGTAGGGTGAAAGTGCTAGACTTTAGGAAAGCTGATTTCAATGAACTCAGGCGATTAGTCAAGGACGCACTGCAGAGTAGGAGTTTTGAAGTGATGGGAGCCCAAGAAGGGTGCCTGTACCTTAAGGAAATGATCCTTCGGGCACAAAGCAAGGCGATCCCCGAGCAAGACAAAAGG
>NW_005842334.1:1021778-1025550 GCF_000455745.1 Alligator sinensis | reverse complement strand
GATAAGTGGGCAGAAAACAACAGAATGCAGTTCAACAAGGAGAAATGCAAAGTGCTGCACCTAGGGAGGAAAAATGTCCAGCACACCTATAGCCTAGGGAATGACCTGCTGGGTGGCACGGAAGTGGAAAGGGATCTTGGAGTCCTAGTGGACTCCAAGATGAACATGAGTCGGCAGTGTGACGAAGCCATCAAAAAAGCCAGTGGCAGTGCATCGTGCATCAGCAGATGCATGACGAATAGGTCCAAGGAGGTGATACTTCCCCTCTATCGGGCGCTGGTCAGACCGCAGTTGGAGTACTGCGTGCAATTCTGAGCGCCGCACTTCAAGAGGGATGCGGATAACCTGGAGAGGGTCCAGAGAAGGGCCACTCGTATGGTTAAGGGCCTGCAGACCAAGCCCTACGAGGAGAGACTAGAGAACCTGGACCTTTTCAGCCTCTGCAAGAGAAGGTTGAGAGGCGACCTTGTGGCTGCCCCTAAGTTCATCATGGGGGCACAGAAGGGAATTGGTGAGTTTTTATTCACCAAGGCGCCCCCGGGGGTTACAAGAAATAATGGCCACAAGCTAGCAGAGAGCAGATTTAGATTGGACATTAGGAAGAACTTCTTCACAGTTAGAGTGGCCAAGGTCTGGAACGGGCTCCCAAGGGAGGTGGTGCTCTCCCCTACCCTGGGGGTCTTCAAGAGGAGGTTAGATGAGTATCTAGCTGGGGTCATCTAGACCCAGAACTCTTTCCTGCTTATGCAGGGGGTCAGACTCGATGATCTATTGAGGTCCCTTCCGACCCTAACATCTATGAATCTATGATTACCCCCTGAAAGGAATTTTGGCTCAACTGGCCAGAATACTGCTTTGAATTTACAAATGTTTTGAAAACTATGGATTTATATTTGAAATCTCTGTGGGGTTTTGTGAATCATGTTTGTACACCTAAAATTACTAACATTGTGTGGCACCTCATAGCACCCTTGAAAGGATCTCAAGGTACCCTAGTTAGTAACTCATGTTAGGATATGTCAGTGCCAGGGAGTCGTATCTGTTCTCATTTCTCTTGAGCACTAATTACATACAGATATCCGGGGAAGTTAGGGGGAGGTTAGATTGAGTTAAAATTTGGTTACCTGATCTAAGGTAAATTGGGATGAGGGGGGAACTACTTGGTCCATGGGGGATTGGGGGTCTGACAGCATCTATGTGTGTATTGGGGTGGCAAGTGGGGCCTGCAGGGGATTAGGGGACAAGCAGGGTCTTTGTGTTTCCATGAGGGTTGCTGGGGTCTAGAAGGGTTTGGCAGGCTCAGGGGGGCTGGTGGGGCCTACGGGAGGGGGGGGCTTGAGAGGGTGGGGGTGCTCTCCCCTCCAGGATCAGGGGCTATTTTAGCCCCCCAAAACCTCCCACCCCCAAATGGACAACTCCCTCCATCCCACCTGCCCGCCCCTGCCTTACTTTCTCATCTCCTGGCACCAGCAAATGTAGGTAATGCTGCCACCGGGGTGGCTTGCAGGAGGGGAGAGTTTGGTGGGCTCAGTAGGGGGCCTGCTGGTCAGTCTGTGTGAGGGTGGTCCATCTGGGGGTGGAGGGAGGATTGGGGTGCTAAAAATTGCCTGATGCCAAGTGGCAGGAAGGGAAATAACAGTCTCAGGGCTGGGGCCAGCAGTTGGCGTTCCCCAGCTTTGGGATGGTACAGAAGTTAAGTTAGATCGGTCTTGTCTGACCCCATCTAAGTTAGACTACTGCGAAGGAACACTTAGGCTAAGTGCAGCCATTCAAAAAGCCTGAGTCGGAATCAGTCAAACCTTTGCAGGTTTCTCTAAAATATGTAGGTTGGATTGGGAGTGAACAGAGCATACACTTATCCTGGGGGATGGGAGCATGTAAGTGCCTGCACTGGCCAAGGACAGCAGGCTGGATGTGCTCTCATAAGCTTCCCAGCATGCCAGAGACAGCCAAGGACAGCCAAATGCAGCTGAATGGCTGGCCATTCCCAACTGGCTGCCAGTCACATGCCTCCCACCCCTTGCTATGTTCCACAGGGAGTGGGGGAGCCAGCACAGAATCTTTCCCCAGCCCTGACTACCCACCAGTGGCCAGCTGACTGGTGGTGGCAGAGGAAGAGAGGGGGGAAAGAGGATGCCTCCTCCCCAGCCCCTCTGTCAGCCAGCATGTGGGGGGGGGGGAGGGGCTTTTTACGCCGCGCGTCATTGGGGGGGGGGGGGTGGCCTTTTGCCAGGGGCTTCCCTTTGTCCCTCACTGCATGGCCTGGCTGGCCAGAGCAGCTTTTCTTCTTAGCCCCACCTCCCGCCAGCCATCATTAGCAGCAGAAGAGGGGAAAAGTGGGCGTCCCTACCCCAGCCTCCCCATCCAATACAGTTGGGGGTGGGGGCAGGGGGAACATGGCAGGATTTTCCCGCCTCCTCCACTACCTGGCCAGCAAGGCTTCTCACCCCAGCCCTGTCCGCACACCACTTGTCAGTGGGGGAGGAAGGGAGGGGAAGTGGAGGCCCCTGGCCCCCTACCAGCACAGCTGGGGCAGGGTTGGGGGGAAGCATGGTAGGGACTTGCCCTCCTTTCCTGCTTGCTGGCCTGTCCAGGCAGAATGCATGGCTGGGGAGCAGAGGCTTTGCTGCCTCAGCTCTGTGACAGCCAACGGAAGGGCCAGCCTGGTGCTCAGCCAGAGCAGACAAGGTAGGCTAGGGTTAGCCGACCCACCTTGTGAGGTGGGGGTTAGCAGGATGAGCAAAGCAGTCTGGGATGCTGAGGAACTGCAATCTAACTTGAGTCAGGAGAGGCTCTGGTGCAGAATTTTGATAGACCAGTCGAACCTAAACCTATTTCATTTGATACTGCATCTGTCCATGTCTATCTTAAACCAGGTTTCACCACTTTTAAGCAGGTCTTTTAAGAAGTGCGCTGAGCTTCTGTTCTGTTACAGGTTTAGACCATTTTCTGATCACTTATACTGGTTTATTTGGAGTATCTATACCTAGCCTAAACTTTGATCAGATTGGCCATTTTTAAAGCAATCTGACTGTCCTGGACTTCTGTACAGTTCACACTTAGATCAACCTGACTAGGGATCTAAGTGTATACTCTGCACCTGGGCAAACTAAGTTTAGTCTGGGTGGCCATTTTTTAACATGATCTAACATCCCCAAAAGCTCCCCAAAAGTCTACATGTACCTTAAATGTAATATATTTTTTACTTTAGCATAGCCATTGCAGGCATAACAACACTGGCTGAGGATTTGGTTCATTAGGGTATTCTGTATATTAGCCAGTATTATGTGCATCTTCAGGTATTACTGGGATCAAACTGTTAGAATTGCACCTTAGGGTATTTTAAAAGAAACCCAACACTTTCTCAAGTTATTTTAATTCAACCAATACAAAGCTAATTTTTCATATTCTGGGATGACTGTAAGTTTGTAGTAAAGCTTACATATAGAGCTTTTAAAGATTACTTTTCATTTTAAAAGTTTTAAAATGAACTGCAAAGGTTTTGTAAAATACCAAGTCAAATTAAATCTCTTTCCTTTGTTCTTTTACTTTGTTTTTTTTCTGGAGTTTCTTTAGATGATACCTACTGAAAGATAATTTCCAAAACTGTTTTCAAGATCAAGCTAATTATATAAATAGTCGTTAAAATATTATGACACTTTATGCTAAGATAATCTGTGATCTTTGTCTTTGAGTGTGGACAAGTGAACAATAATACTGCTTTACATTGTGATAGGAGGAGGGAATTTAGCACTCATGGTTATACCCCATG
>NW_005842334.1:1009601-1021747 GCF_000455745.1 Alligator sinensis | reverse complement strand
GCAGGAATGTGCATCTCCTGGGGACAAGCACCAGTGGTACAACATGCGGCACATTGCTCCAGGTGTGATTAGGGGAGGCTGCCTTACCTGGAGTCCTGGAGGTCTCTGGGGGCTGCAGCTATGGCAGTCCAGCAGCACAGATCCTGGCCAGTGGCCGGAGCTTTGCTTCGTCTGGTCAGGCTTTGGTTTCCCTCAGCGCATGATGCTGCCATGTGTGCTTCCCTGCCTTCTTCAGGTGCAGGTTTTCTTGACACTGGAATCTGCTGGTGTCAAACCCCTTCCCTGTGCTGGAAATTAGCAGCATGGGGAACGCCTGCATGTGTGGCATGCACAGTGCCACAGATGGTTTGCAGCGCTGCATACTGCACATCCGTGCTCATCTGGACTTGTCCTGTGAGTGCACTTCAATCAAGCACTGTTACTCTCATTTGTCCACTCCTATCCCACAGAAGTTCAACTACAGTGAAGTTCAAATCTGAATGAAATATGTGCTAAGCTATAGTTTCTCTTGTGTGTATTGATGAATGATTTACAGTGGTTTCATCTGCAACTAGGTAAATTTGCCCTCTCTCCCACCCCCAGCACTCTCAAAAGCAAATGGCATAATTGTTTCATCTGTCCGTGTCCTTTCTGTAACTATATTAAAAATATATATTACAAAGACAAAGCCAGAGGCCTAAATGTTAAAGGTTTAAAAATCCAGGTTAGTAATACTATTACAAATAAGTTCCTCTTGAGGGCATTGCTACATGAGCAGTATTGCACTAAAACGGGGCGCCTCAAATCAGAAGCCTAGAGGAACCTGCTGTGGGACAACTATGCACAAATGGATAATAGTTCCAGAAAAACACTGTCCTACTCTGGGATTGGAATTACCTCAGATTAGAATTAGAATAAGGGTGAAGTTACAAGTTGCACTTAGGCCATATTAAGGCCCTTAAAATACAAACATTCACATGTTAAAACTTGTTAACTCATGCTAAGTGCATCTCAAAGATTTGCACTGTTTTAAGTGAAAGTTGATTCTGGGCCAGGCTACCTAGTTTATGTTAGGTAACGTCAGTCTTCTCCACAGAGATAAAACAAGCAATATGCATTCCTCAAACATCCCAATTCACTGCTTTCAGGCCCCTCGCCGCTCTACCCAAAGCAGAGAGAGGACCCAAGTGTCCTGGCTCCTAGCCTCACCCCTGCTCACCAGCCCTCTAGTGGCATCAGAGCTGTGCAAGCAAGAAACTGTATTAACTGTTAATGTGTGGCTGCTCACAGCACATTCTAACTAACACTACTTGGACTATATTTAATCTGTTGAATGTTAAGTGTAATGTGCAACTCCACACTAAAATTCCCCAGGTTATGTCAGAGTTAACTCAAGTCAAGAGGCTATGTTATATGGCTGAAGCTTTTTCTTTTTTCTCATCAAAGCAGCTGGAGTTTTCCTGGGAGATCCCATGCGTGTGTTCATGGTCTAAAACAAAGTATTTGAAAACTCCTTCTCCTACCTTTTCCCAGTGCTTATCACCTAAAGGCTGAATTCACATTTCTGTTGGCAGATGTGGCAATATCATTAACCCTGAAATCAGATAATTTCTTACACTCCCTGCACTGCCTTAGTTAAAACTAGTGACATTAATTGCATCATTTTTGGAAAGGAAAACTCAGTTTTGAACTCAAATACCTTTTGGCAAATTAAAAAGGAATTGATCTTCAAATTTGCCTGAAGCAATGCCATAATTTTGTAATAAGCTATGCACCTTCAACACTGTAATAAGGTAGTTGTAGCATTAAGGACATAGAAACTTGAGTCTTCACTTGAAAATTCTGTTTCCAAATCTGCCACCTACTCATTATTTGACCATTAATAAATCATAGTTTCTCTGAGTGATTTTTATCTTTTTGTAAAATGAGGAAAATACTTATTTCCCCAATCCCCGAAGTATGGATTTACACTTTGGTGTAGAGTGCCCAGGTGTATCATTCCATGGCATCCCGAAGTGTTTCATTATTGGTATTGGTTGCAAGTACTGTAAGGGCCATGTTGTCTCTACTTTGTAACCTTCATTTAACTGCATCAGTGTCAGGAGTGTTCCAGCCTGGAGATGCAAATGATGATGATGATAAATGCTTGTTTCTACACAATTTAACCAGAAATTACTTTGCCATCTTAAGAGTTGGATTCCAGAGAACACTTGTACTTTTGAAGTTCAGATGTCCTAGATAACACCCAAGTATCTTGAGCACTTGGGAGGCTGTATCCACCCTTTATTAAAGAGCCATAACTACTCATCCATATAAAAAGGAGTAGATTTTATACTCCTACTTCTAGATGGAACCGTACTGCGGTTTCACTTGTTTTGACTCAACAGTACTACAGATCTTGCTTAATGGCTGTAATAATGCTAAAGCTTGTGTATGCACAAACACCCATGGGTTCAAATAAACAAACACAGATGCACACAAAGACAACATTTGGAAGAAGGCTTTTTAATTGTTGTTGGAAAAAAGTATTTTGAGTATTATTTGGAACATTGAATTACCATATTACAGGGAACATAAAGACTTCGGTGGAGCGTTGTCATGTTGATTTCTTACAGTGATTAATACCTTCCTGGGTGTTTCATTCTATCCTTCGTCCAAATGAAATGCCTCTGTGCTTTTTGCCTATGACTCTGTGTGTAGAAGCAGTAACAATGACTTTCTCCAGGTTCTATTATGTTTTTAATTGTAGTCTTCCCACTGTAGTTTATTGAAGAAAATGCTGAGACCACCAGTTTATTAAGGTTAACATTTTGCTGCATTTGTTCTGTGAGTCTGATTTTTTTGCTGGCTTCACGTAACTATTTTAGTTAAAGTAGTTTTATTCTCTCAGTGCTAATATGTTGCCTAATACTAAACTACTCAGTAATTTTGAAATGGTATTCTCACAATCTTTCCTATCATTACCTGACTTTGAAATGGCTGGGATTATTTGACTCTCCGTTTACAAATGTTACATTAAATGTCTTGCTTAACATAGCTAGTAGGCTTCTTAAAATTTTTATACAATTAATATGGGAATCCAAGATACTTAGGCATTTTACATTTGCTAAGATAACAACTGTATCCAAGATTTCCTCAGCATAATTTGGCCTATGAAGGTGATTTATAAAAATCTGTCTGATAGAAATCTGTCTCGTACAAAGTGGAAGTAAAAAGAAAAAAAGATCTGTGCCATTACTTTTGCTGCTTCTTTTTTTAATCCTTTTTTTCCAACCATGTAAATCATATTAAAATAATATTCTTTATTTCATAGATTTCGTAGACAGTAAGGCTGGAAGGGACCTTGCAAAATCATCGGTTCCAGACCCCTGCTCAAGGGGCAGGAAGTCAGTTGGGGGCAAAGGATCCCAGCAAGATAGGCATCCAAATGTTTCTTGAAAGTGTCCATAGTAGGTGCCTGCATCACCGCTGTGGGGAGGCTATTCTAGGCCTTGGGGACTCGGACAGTAAAGAAGTTTTTCCTTATGTCCAGCCTAAAATGGTCTTCCAGGAGTTTGTGACCATTGGACCTTATCTTCCCTTGGGGTACCGTAGTGAACAGACATTCTCCCAGATCCTGATGCGCACCCATTATGTACTTACAGGCTGCCACCAAGTCACCCCTGAGCCTATGCTTTTCCAGGCTGAAGAGTCCCATGGCTCTCAGCCTCTCTTCATAATTCCTGCTTTCTTGCCTTCTGATCATGTGCATGGCTCTCCTCTGGACTCTTTCAAGCTTCTCCACATCCTTTCTGAATTGCAGGGCCCAAAATTGCATGCAGTACTCTACCTGCGGCCTCACCAAGGCTGAGTACAGTGGAAGGATGCCTTCCTGGGTCTTGCTTGAGATGCATCAGTAGATGCAAGCCAGAGTTTTTTTTGTTTGTTTGTTTGCTTTGCTGGCTGCGGTATCGCATTGGTGGCTCATGTTCATCTTGTAGTCAGTCATGACCTGCAAGTGTCTTTCAGTCATGGTACTAGTGAGTGTAACATTGCTGAGGCTATAAGTGTGATGTCATTTTTTTCTCCTGAGGTGGAACACCTTGTATTTCTCCATATTGAATACCATCAGGTTTTCATCCTCCTACCATGTGAGCCTGTCGAGGTCGGCCTGGATCACCAGCCTATCTTCAAGTGTAGACTCTTCTGCAAAGTTTGGTGTCTTCAGTGAACTTAGTCAGTCCGCTTCTGACACCAGAGTCCTGATAATTTATAAATACATTAAAGAATACAGGTCCGAGAATGGAGCCTTGGGGGACACCACTGGTCACTATGTGCCATGTTGATTTGGTTCCATCAACTACCACACTCTGGGTCAGACCTCAGAGCCAGTTCCCTAGCCATCAGACTGTAGGTTTGTTGAGACCACAGTACCCCAATTTTGCCAAGAGTACATCATGGGACACCAGGTCAAAGGCTTTTTTTAAAGTCCAAATATATGATATTAACCTCTTCTCTGTTGTCCAGGTGATGCTTCACCTGCTCATAGAAGGAAATGAGATTGGTCAGGCAAGACCTACCCGCAGCAAAGCCGTGTTGGCTATCCCTCAGAATGTTGCCTTCTGTTAGCCTGTCTTTAATGGTTTCTTTGATTTTTTTTTTTTTTCTTTTTCTTTTTTTTTTTTTTTCCCCCCAAGATCTTTCCAGGGCTTGAGGTCAAACTGATAGGCCTGTAGTTTCCCAGATCTTCCTTCCTCCCTTTCTTGAAGATAAACACCACATTGGCCCTCTTCCAATCTTCAGGTACCTTGTCTGAGCACCACGAGCTCTTCAACGTCCTTGCCAGTGGCCGCACTATGATGTCAGCCAGTTCCTTTAGCACTTTTCAGTGCAGTCTATCCGGACCAGCTGATTTGTGGGTGTCCAGCCTCTCAAGGAGTTCCCTCAGAAGATCTACACCAATTATTTAAAAATATCCATAAATATGTGAAAGTGAAATGCTTCTTTTGTCTTTAGTGGTTAGTTCCTGAGGGGAATGACCAGTAACTATAATTCATTAAGGGCTCTGTGAGTTGATTAATGGTCCCTTTTCTGTTGTATGAACCAAAGGGAAATAAATTAGTAACACACTGCTGTCCACTTAATGTTGTATCTTGACAAGATGGAATTAAATTAATAAATTACATTAGAAAATAAAAGTCCTAATCAACATGACAGAATATTTGTTGTCGGCACCTTTTGGCCATTCAGGTAAGACAATGCATGAGGCATGCCAAATCGATAACATTCAACTTGTCAAATCTGGTTGCAGATTTTGAAAGAACTTATCCATTAATATCAAAATACAAAACTGGAAATGAAAATATATATGTTTAGGCTCATGTGGAATAAAACAACAATCCAGAGTAAGAGAAGATTTAATCCCCAAAATGTCTACATTTCAGAATTGGATTAAATGATTCCTATATATTTTCATAATCTATACATAATAATATAAGACATTTTCAGTTTGTAATAAAGAAACATCAAGCAAATCAACAAAGAGGCTATAGTGCTTTTTCCTCTGCAAAAAATCCTTAAAAGTAACATAAGTTGCCACTAAAATTAGCAAAGAAGTTTTGCATTGAGAAGGTCCTAAGGCATATATTTGCTGGCAAGGAAAAAGGTAAGACAAAAAACATATATGATCAATTATACAAAAAAGTCAGTTTATTGATTACAGTGAGAGAAAATCACTCAAGGACAGTTCATCCAACTGTAAATGCATGTTCTATAAAACTACCAAGGTCTGAGAGACCCCAAATCATTTGCTGATTAAATGATGGATGCACATGTTAGTGTCTGTGAACTGTTTTTTTACGTAGATACTCACATCCTCTAAAATTAAAAGCCACGTTAAAGAATGACTTGTATAGAACTCTACTATGGGCTAGTTTCTTTATTTGCAGTTTTTACAAAGGGTATACCCTCTTATAACTGGAGTGTAACGCAAGAAAAAAAGAGGGTGAATTGTAACTTTGAAAAGTGAACTTATGTAAATTTGCCAATAAATTTCTCCAAGAATACCCATTATATATGGCATGTGAAGGAGCAATGTTTTTCATCACTGAGTGCCTCTGAGTCATGGATTCTGCCCAGAAAAAGAGATGCTTAACTCCTAATATATGGATGAAACAGAATAGAAGCCCAAAAGAAACTCTTACTTTGGTATCATTCAACTAATTTAGCTCTTCCCGCTTCCAGTGTTGTCTCTTCATAATACTTTTCAGACTGAAACAATGGCCTTGATTAATAGCCAACTGCAAGAACCTATCTAAATTTCTTTGGAATGATTTGACCAGTGAAGAGGACATCATTTGCCTCAGTGAAATCTAGGATCAAGTGGTAAATTAAGTTTAAGAATAACTTAGAATTCCCATTCAGAGACAGAGAGGAAAAAGTGGCAACTATTCACATCTTGGAAGGAGATACAGTAACAGCCAAAAAGTGTGCAAGAACAGTGCAGTAAGAGATCACTTGGGTTTCAAACCAAGTAACTAAGGCCTATTTGTTCAGACCGTTCCATTAGATGATTTTAGAGGATGCTATTTGAAAGACATTTATACAAACAAGTCTGTTGCGTTTGTGTGCAGAAAGTGTGCAAGGAGTTCCTCATAGCCTTCTCACATGACTCCAATCATATATAAAATATAAAAGCCACAAGGCCCCTCCTTTACCTCCAGAAGAAACAAAAATGTGTACTATAATTAATCCATTCTGCCTAAATAAAATGTTGAGGCTATGTGTGCTGGTTCTTTGCTTTAGGATCAGGGTTAGTATAAAACAGGGGCGGGCAATTATTTCGGGCAGAGGGCCGCTTACTGAATTTTGGGAAGCCATCGAGGGCCGCATGACTGGCAGCCAGGGGCAGATAAATATTAATTTTCTAAACTTTTTGGGCCCCCGTGGGCTGTATAGAATGGCCTGGCAGGCCACATCTTGCCCACCCCTGGTATAAAAGCTTTTTTATAATTCAGGCTGCTGTTTCTCTGACTCAAGCCTGAACCAACTACCACTCATGGGCTGAAAAGTACCCCTGCACTTACTTTCTGTCCTTTCCCTGCTTCCTGAATTTTGATTTAATGCAGCTTCTGGGAGAACAAAAGACTTGAAGGAAAAAGAGAGTCTGCTATAGTGCTTCCTTCTTTCACTGAGGCAGGAGACTGGAAACAACAGAACTAGGACAAGGTGCTATATTCTCATATTGGCTTGCATAAGAGAGAAAGCAATGGTACCCTGCTATAACAGACGCTCAGAATTAAAATATGTTACAAGCCTAACATTAGGGAGCTGTTGTGTCCTAACATTAGAGAGATGACATGTCCACAAATGGTGTATTAGGAGTTCTGCAAAATGTGACTGTGACAATCTTGATCAAACTATGGACCACATAACAACCCTCTTCCCTTTGTACAAATTTGATGGTGACAGAAGAGCATTAGACTGGTTAAGTAACTAACTGGATTTATAATTGTTGTTCCAAGTCTGCCATACGAAAGAAGAAGAAGATGACATGTCCTTTTTAGTTTAACAAGGTTTCTGTTAAACCACCACAGCTGGACACATTCTGCAGAGAGGTATAAAATAGTACCTTATGCCACAAGACATTCTCATGCATCAAACTAAAGAGAAGTATTACCAGGCCAGCCCTACTGAAGGAACATTTAATTTAGCCCACAAAAAATGATGTCATTGGCAGCCCTTGTCCAGTTCAATACCCTTGATTAAATTGGATTGTATTTGGCAGCCCAACAATATACTCTTGGGCAGCTAAATACAATCCAATTTATATATATAATATATGTAATCTAAATGCATTGAACTTTCTAACTTAATGGATTTTTATTATTTTCCATTGCAATGCAACACTTCTTTTTCTCCTCACAACTTCTCTCACTGCCCTCATTTAACTAGACATTACAAAGCAGCAGTTCTCAAACTATGGTCTCCAGGGCACTTTTTATTGGTCTTTTTAGAACAAGTTTAATCTGGTTGACTGGCCATCCTAATATACTCATTTTTTTCCTGTGTATATAGATGCTATATCACAAGAAAATTATTTTTAAAAGTGTAGTATATAGTTTACTTCACCAAGTAACAAATAGTTGTTAGCACAGGAATAAGCGCAAATGGTGAAGTGGACTCACAAGACACCCTCTTTCTTATAATGATAGTCCACAATATTATCTGGACAGAACATCTGGCACTGGGTGCAGCTCAACATGAAGCGGCTTTGATCCAGAGGATGGAAACGAAGTGAGAAAGAAGAAAGCAGCATGATGTAAACTTGGACTTCAACTCAGACGCCATATGGATCTATGAAACTTGTAACAAGCTGTGTTGCTCTGGAATTCGGCTTTTCAGTGACAAATGGATTCACAAGGCATCTGACTAGACCTTGTATGTATACACCATGGTCCAGAGGATCAACAGTTGCCTATACAGTCCACTGATATGGAGGCTTGAGAATGTCTGTTGCCTCACGTGTCCTGGTTTGTCATCCATGGAAAACATGTAAACATTGTAGGTGTGAATCTTATCTACCTGCAGTGGCTTTGCACTGATATGGCCCATTGATTGACAACAGTTTACACTGGTAAGCCATATCATGGAATCGCACACAATTCTAGTGGTGACTTCATTAGTCAGCACACTAAGTCCCCCAAGCCTTTATATTTGCTCATTTGGATTTGAATTTGAATTATTCTCAGGTTGGGGTTCTCTAGTTAAAAGACACATCCGTATGAATACTAGCTAGCACTTGGATTTCATTCAGAAATAGTTGAATTCAGCCTGGGTTACCAAGTTAGGTGTAGGAGAGGGAATAGGAAAGAAGGGATTTTTTTTTTCCTGGTGTATGAAATCTGGACTAGATCTTTCAAGATTTTATAGGCTCAGTTATTTCTGGAATAGTGGTTACTTGGACTCAACACACTGCAAGTATTGGTACAGGATAGTAGTAACTGCTCTCAAATGGCACCTATACATGAGTGCAGAGGCTGTTCCAACACGCTGAAATTCTAGCGCATTAGAGAAGACTCCATTTAATCGAGTTTGCTGGAGCATGGTAATTACTGCGCTCCAACAGCCTCCTGCATCTCATGTATCAATGTCTGTATACTTAAAAATGGTGGAGGGGGTGCTTGAATGAAAGCTCATCAAATGAATTTCAGTTTAATCTCCCCTGCCATTTTAAGTGTTGGGACACTGATACATGAGACACTGCGGCGCTTCAAGTCAAGTGGCTCTCGGAGCCATTCAGATTAAAGCACTGCCCTCCTGAACCCGTGGAGCATGTGTAAAAGTGCCCAATATGTCTAGTTAGCCATAGTGATGAAGTAAATATGTGTATATATTTTTTCTCCATAAATTTCTAATAAAGTGTTTCTGGGTTCTTTTTTATTTTATTTGCAAATGAGTCATCCTGGTTTAAATTTTCAAATTTTGGAATAACTATGAGATAAACAGTAACAGAAAAAATAAGGATTAGTATACAGTGTATAAGATTTTATACTAGTATGTCCAAATTCATAGTAATCATACAACTTAAATACAAAACAATAAATACACAGAAAAGCATTTACCAAATTACTTTATAATTTAACAAATGTAAATATAATTATGATGTATTTTGTGAAAAAAAAATAAATTGGAAGCTTTTATAGTGCAGCTGGTTTTCTTTTCCTACACAAGTTCTAACATCTATATTCTACTATCAGTCTTGTAATTAAAATTAATTTAAACTTTGTAGTATAAATTATTTTTTTTTAATTTTATCAACAACTTCCAAAATCATAGCCATTGCATTGATGTAAAAGGCATTTGTAAGGTGAAGATGGCTGCTTCTAATATTTGCTATTTTTTTTATTTCTAGTGCTTTTTTTGCTTTTACTAGAAGGTCTAATAACAATGAGAGTTTCCATGGAGGTTCTATCCATCTATAGTCTTTTAAATACTTTTCTTTAGGTTCTTCAACTTTGCTTATTGTGACATTTTCTTACAGTCTCCTTACAGAAATATTAAGTATTTCTATTATTGTTTGTTAAAGATGTGATATTAAAGTACCACTGAAATATTAAGGTGAATCAGCCTTTTTTTTTGTTTTTTTTTTTGTTTTTTTTTTTTTTTTGTTTTTTGTTTTTTACTTTGTACTGAAGCTATCTTGGAGTTTTACAGAAGATTCATTCATTCATTGAAGAGCCTTTCAATATTGACCTGACAATATTTTTTGAGGCTTCAGAAAGAAATTTTCATTTTCCTTATTGTGAGAAATAAGAAAATCTCATATGTTTTTCAATTTTGTTCAATATCTGTTTTTGATTGTGTGTGTTGTTAAATAAGGGGAGTTGTGATTTGCCTCAGAGGTACTTAACTGTAGGAAACCACTGAAGATGTTCATGTGAAAATGACTTATTTCATGAAGAGACAATTCTTTTTTGCTTATTTTGGGATAGTAGATATCTTCACTGTTTTAGGGACCATATTTACCTAAATCCAAAATGATTTTGAATTTAAAATGAACCCCCAATTATTAAATTCTCTATGTATAAAATTGATCAATTTGTACCAGTTTCCATGAATGCAGTCTAAATTATTGGAAGATGGTCTTATATTCACACACCTCTCCCTACCATGGCTGTGGACTCTAAGCCTAGGTTGGAGCAGGAGCTGAAAACACAGCAGCCATACGGTACTCAAATCCATGGTGAGGGACTTGCTCTCCAACATTGAATGGGGGAAAAAAATGCAACTTGTTTTGGATTTAAGTAAATGTGGTATTATTCTGTGAAAACTTGATCACTGTTGACAGCTGAAGGGTGAACAGTTGCAGTTCAATAAGTACAAATGCAAGGTGCTGCATTTAGGGAGACGGAATCATCAGCAGGCTTACAGGCCAGGGGAGGACCCTGCACAGCAGCAGCACAGCAGCAGAACGAGATCTTGGAGTTACTGTTGATAATAGACAAATTTCTTGATACACAGTGATACCAGAAAAGAAGCAATACAAACAATCAAGCAATTCTATATATCTACCAAATCCTAGGGCTGTCATCAGAGTCAAAGTACATCTGGCCAGGATGCAGTCTTGACTCTGAGGCTCTCATTCTTGGGTGTCAGCATGTTAGCAGTCTGCAGGGGGATGCCGAGGCCTGCTCCCTCCCCCCACAGAAGTGCGGTGTATGAGACGGGCTGGTCATGTGCCTTCCATGGTGGCCTTGGGGACAGTTCCTGGAGCATGGGGATGGGGACCCCTTTCAGGGAGAACGAGGAGAGACTGGGACAGACAGGACAAGAGAAGGAATGGAAAGGAAGAAAAGGAAAGGACCCTTTGTTACTCTCAAGTCTCTGCTTTTGTATTCTCCTTCCCTCTTGATGAGTCCTGATGACTCTTTATCAGTGGCTATCTCTAGTTGGTTCCTCTGTGTGGTCACCTTGTGCACATACTGTCTTGTCAACACATTCCAAGCTAATCACATACACACATACTAATTTGGCCTTTCTGGGCCTTCTTCTAATTTGATCTGTTCCCCCCCAACCCGGACTCTGGAGCTTTGCAGCTGGTGTCACTTTATCTCATGTAATGGGCAATGTGGTATATATTCCCTTGGTTCCCAGGCTGTTTTCTAGACTGTGTCCTTGTTGTGTTAGACAACCTGTCTGCTTTGAAGGCTGTGATCTCATGTTATGGCATGCCCCCTCAATTTTTAGGCTATGTGTATATCCATTGCCCTTGTCATGTTAGACGGCCTGTCTGCTTCCAAGGCTCGGAGAAACTGTGACTGAGAGACCCAAGCTTTTTAGAAATCAGTTAACTCCTGCTGTCCATATTAAACCATTCTAATGCATATACATGTACCTATAAGTCAATTCCCAAAAAACAAACCTTTAAATACCATTTTTAAGCCAGCAACATTTGTTACTAAAGGAATTCCCTAAAACAGACCAAAGTAAATCAACATCATTAAAAATTCTTCTGTTGGCTACAAATGTGCAACTTGGGATCCTTAAAATTCTGGTTTATTAGGCGGATTGAAACATTGTAATGAGTCAAATCATAAACCTTGGAGCTGGTCCTTCCACACACACACACACACACACACACACACACACACACACACACACACACACACACACACACAAAAAAGCTA
>NW_005842334.1:1002004-1009426 GCF_000455745.1 Alligator sinensis | reverse complement strand
TGGTGACTCCCCAGTTTTCAGGGTTCCCCAATCCAGGGGTCATTGACCCTTGTGGGATTTCCCCCCTCGGTGGCTACTGGATGGCATCTGTCAGCCCCAGGGGTCGTCCACATGTACGTGCAGGTTTGGGAGTCCATTGATGAATTTTGAATAGGGCTCTGGGAGCAATCTATCTAGAGATATTCAGCCCAAAAGTTGGTCCCCGGCATTGATTAACTCAGGCCAGGGCTTCTAGCCCTTGATCAGTGACGTTTAGAGATTTCCCGGTTGTTACATTGTCTTCTATTAAGTTCTTCCGTTGGTTGATCTGCAGTTTCCTTAGGTGTTAATTGCTGCCTGCTACCGTGTTACACATTCAATCACTGATTCACTCGCTCTTTCAGGGGCCAGCCTGATACAGGGAAGGGCAGTTTGATTCCTGCCCTTGTTAACGTTGTTACAATGTATAATTCACTTATGAAACTAAACACATTTAGTTGAAAGTTGAAAGGTGAGGAATATAAAATATAAGCTACAAAAGTAATGCCATGGCACACAAATAGATAAAAATACCAAAATACAAGGGGAGATACAAAATGCACACATACAATTTCAAAACACAATTCCTTATCTTAAAGTGAAAGAAAGAGGAAGG
The DNA here is from genome assembly GCF_000455745.1 of Alligator sinensis. Lineage (NCBI taxonomy): Eukaryota > Metazoa > Chordata > Crocodylia > Alligatoridae > Alligator > Alligator sinensis. The sequence goes on along the minus strand of NW_005842334.1, from coordinate 1,008,792 downwards.
AAGAAAAGGTAGAAGAGGAAAAACATATCCAAGGAGGGGAGAGCAACTGCAGGCAAGAGGAAAAGGGGCTTTCTGCTACACGTCTACCAGTTCTTTCAAGAAGCATTAATGTTTCCGTGCTTTGGAATAGAACTTTAAGTGCTAGGATAACCACTGCTACAGAATGTCAGGGCTTGGCAATAGCCTATGTAAATAAGGTACAGATGAAAGATTATATATACCCTGAAAAAGTTATATATTTCCAAATTACAGCTGAAGTTCTATGAGGTAGACTTTTAATGCATACAGGATATTTTATTTCTGTCCCTGATATAAGCATCTTAGGGTAATAAGGTAGTTAGATTATTTATAAACTTTAGAGTAGCCACTAATGCCATGTTGTGTTAGGAAATTTAAGGACTCTTCTAGAACTCCAACACAATCATAAAACACACTAAAACTTTTGTCTAATGTCCCTTAGATGGAACTTGCCAAATGCACCAATCTCATTAGGTTTACCCAGTAATCAAATGTCAGCTGTCTCTGTCATTCAGGGAGTCCAAGAGCCAAGTATGTATATGGATTTTTCATGATTGTGAAATAGCCTTGATTGTAAATGGCTTTTCTGGTTTGCGCACAGAAAAGTTAAAGATGAGGGCCCCTGCTGTAGCCAATTGTAAATTTGCTACAGCCAATTATAATTAACATCTAAATGTTCTAACGCGTATAGTTGGTTTGGCCATACTAGGAAAAAATACAAGTACTCCTCACTTAACCTCATCCCAATTAGCGTTGTTTCGTTATTACGTTGCTGATCTATTATAGAACATGTTTGTTTAAAGTCGTGCATTGTTTGGTTATAACTTTGTTTGGCCGCCACCTGCTAGTAGGTAACTACTGTGATGTAGTTGGATTCACTTAACATCGTTTCACTTAAAGTTGCATTTTTCAAGAACGTAACTACGATGTTATGCAATCAGTAGCTGTACTACATCTCTTATTTGTACTGGCACTGTGGAATCAATCTGTGCTCATGCACATGCATATGATATAGAAGGAAAATATTTCACTGAGTTGGTAAACAGTTTTTAGAATTTACCTGCTTCAAATACACCTTGTCAAAATATATAATAAGAAATGCCTTTGATTAATAAGGAATACATAATAATACTTATTATTAGGGGTACACTGATAGAGATAGTGGATAAAACAATTAGTGGATTTTCATGGAAAAACCCATGCTAGGAGAAATGACTTTTGGGGCATAACTGAAAAGAAAGTGGTCCCTTTGCCTTTCCCTTCCCCTTTCCATGCTGTCTCCCTCTTTCCCTTTCCCTTCCCTCCCTCCTAGCCCCCTTCCACCCGCAAAACACATGCACATACACAATTGTAACACATTGGAACAAGTCTGTATGGACAAATAGAAGCAATAGTAACAAGCTCCTACATGTTCATACAAAGCCTGAGCTTCTGCTTGTCAATAAGCATGTGGTAACCTTGTATGTGATGGAAAAAAATGGCTGTCTTATACTGCCAGCAATTGATTCCACAATCGGCCTGAATGGCAAGAGTAATAACAAAAGTCTCTGGTTTATTTAAATGGAAATTGGGATGCACTACTGGTAAAAATCCATGCCAGAGTTTTCATGTTTAAAAGCTTTACTTTTTATAATAAAGTTAATTCATATGTCATGTGTAGACCAAGTTTGAGAAAAGACTTTTCAAATACTTCTATATTCAAAATCAAGACCATGGGAGGAAAGAGGATGAATATAGCTCTGAGCTTCATTATATTTCTTTGTCAAGTTACATAACTTACAGTAAGGGTAAGTACAGCCAGTCAAAAAGCCCGAGGCTGAATCGATTCAATCTTTGCAGGGTAGTCTAAATTGCGTAGATTGAACTGATAACAGGCATTCATTTTTTATTCTGAAAATGCACCCACATGCCTGCAGTGGCTTAGGCCAGGGGCATCAGAGTAGGCCTCCCTACTCAACTGGAGCAGACTGCTTAGACTAAGGCTAGCCTGCTCATCCTGCAAGAGGAGGGTTTGCAGGGAGGTGTAAAGCATCCTGGGATGCTGGGGGACTGTGAGCTAAGTTGAATATGGAAGGGATCTGGGACAGAAGTTCAGTAAACCAATTTAACCTAAATCAGTTAAGTCTGATACTACATCCATCCAGATTTATCTGAAACCAGTTTTAGCCATTTTGAAAGTAGTTTATATGCACTGAACTTCACTTGTATTAAAGATCTGAACCAGTTTCTAATCACTTATGCTGGTTTATGTGTAGTTTCCATCCCTACCCTTAGTGTCATTCCAGGCAAGTTTCACAAAGGCTTGGATTTTGTAGTTTTGATTGACGAGTTGTTGAGTTGTAACTCTGAAAGTTCGGGCCGTACAACTTTTTCTTGAAAAAAGACTATTTCTTGCTACATTCTTTCAAAAGTATGTTTCACAAAGGCAAACGTTGCTTACAGATACAGTATATTACCATCTTTGAGCTTCACTGAAGCAAGCTGCTTATATCATAAAGTACATATCTCTGAAATGTGTAGTCTCACAACCAAATGTATAATATAGCAGTGTGACCCAAGTAATGTTGCATAGTAATAATTTTCTAAAAGTTAGAAATGTTTTTTTCATATATTGTACAAATGACTGTATCATAATAATTATATTTTTCATGATGTGCTGTATTTCATGGTGTATAAGTCTATATGGTATGTAAGCTGACTCTATAGTTCTGTTTTAAAAAAAGCTAGGAGTTTTGTAGATCTGGTGTTTAAATCCATCCATTTTCCATGTATGGTAAATACTCTTTTGTAGGAAGAATTCAGAATGAACAACTGTTGCCATGACTATTTCTGACTATGGTCATGCTAACTACCACAAGCTGCGGGTTACATTAAACGAACAATTTCCCAAGCACAATTTAAAATCTCTCAGTCATTTTCATCATCAGAAGTATCGGCCTTAGGAAGTTCCATTCAGTCATCCAGATAATTAATTTGATTTTCATACAGATTCTCGACATCAGAAGTTTCAGTTTCAGTTTACATCAGAAGTTTCATGTAATTAGTGCGACCGAGCCTCATGCCTGTTTCAAAGACAAATTAACTTTGGAACAATTTTATTTTATTTCAAAGTATTGATATGGTGTACAAGTCAAGGTGGAAATTTAAAGGTAAATATTTTGGCTTCAAACTTTGACTTATACACTGTGAAATATGGTATTTGATAATATTTCCTCATGTGCATGGATGAGCTCTATCTGACTCAAGAAGTCTGTGGACCAATGAAAGGCAAAGCGCTGCTCGACCTGGTACTGGCAATGGGGGATGACTTAATCAATGACCTAAGAATTGAAGGGAAGCTGGGAGACAGTGACCATGAGCTGATCACCTTCACCATCTGCTGTAAAGCTGGCAAGTCAGTCAGCAAAGCAGAAGTCCTCGACTTCAGGAAAGCTGACTTTGACAAGCTCAGGAGGCTTGTTGGTGAGGCCCTAAGGGACCACAACCCAAAGGGGAGGGGAGTTCAGGAAGAGTGGTTGCTCCTCAAGGGAGCGATCCTGGAAGCTCAAGCAATGTCTACCCCGTCTTGGAGGAAAAGCAGAAAAAAGGCACAGCAGCCCCCTTGGCTCTGCAGGGAACTAGTAGACCTCCTGTGTCTAAAAAGAAAGACCTATAAAGGATGGAAGACTGGATCCACCTCAAAGGAGGAGTACTCTGCGCTGGTTTGGACCTGTAGGGAGCAAACCAGGAAAGCCAAGGCTGTGACTGAACTCCAACTGGGTACATATATCAAGGACAATAAAAAGTCCTTTTTAGGTATGTGGGGAGCTGGAGGAAAAGCAAAGGTAACATTGGACCCCTGCTAAACCAGGTGGGTCAACTGACAACCGACACCCAGGAAAAAGCCAGCCTGCTTAATGGGTATTTTGCATCGGTTTTTTACCAGCCCCAAGGGACGGCCCTGTTAAATACCATATGGGACAGCCAGGGCAAAGGAGAATTGTTACCCTTCATCAGTGTTGACCATGTGAAGGAACACCTTAAGAGTCTGGACACCTTCAAGTCAGCTGGCCCAGATAGCTTACACCTCAGGGTACTTAAGGAGCTGGCAAGTATCATAGCTCAGCCCCTGGCATGGATCTTTGAGAACTCATGGCACTTAGGCAAAGTGCCTGGAGATTGGAAGAAGGTCAATCTGGTGCCTATCTTCAAGAAAGGGAGGAAAGTAGATCTGGGGGACTACAGACCCATGAGCCTAACCTCTATCCCGGGCAACATCTTGGAGAAAATCATCAAAGAAACTATTCTTGACAAACTGGCTGAAGGCAACATCCTGAAGGATAGCCAGCATGGGTTTGTTGTGGGTAGGTCTTTCCTGACCAATCTCATCTCCTTCTACGACCAGGTGACATATCACCTGAGATTGACATCATATATCTTGATTTTAAAAAAGCTTTCGTTCTGGTGTCCCATGATCATCTCATAGAAAAATTGGCCAACTGTGGCCTTGGCTACATCATAGTCTGTTGGCTGGGGAATTGGCTCCAAGGTCAGACCTGGAGAGTGGTAGTTGATGGAAATCAATCATCATGGTGCACTGTGATCAGTGGGGTTCCCCAAGGCTCCGTCCTTGGGCCTATTCTTTTCAACATCTTCATTAATGATGTGGACATTGGTGTCAGAAGTGTACTGGCCAAGTTTGCTGATGATAGCAAACTTTGGGGTAAAGCGTCCACACCTGAGGACAGGATTGTGATCCAGGCTGACCTCGAGAGGCTTGGAAAACGGGCAGATGAAAACCTGATGGCGTTCAACACCAAAAAATGCAAGGTACTCCACCTTGGGAAGAAAAACCCACAGCATGCTTATAAGCTCGGCAGTGCTATGCTTGCTAGCACCACGGCCGAAAGGGACTTGGGGGTCATGATTGACCACAGGATGAATATGAGTCACCAATGTGATGTTGCAGTCAGCAAAGCGAGCAAAACTCTGGCTTGCATCCATAGATACTTCTCTAGCAAATCCCAGGATGTCATCCTCCCACTGTACTTGGCCTTGGTGAGGCCGCAGCTGGAGTAGTGTATCCAATTCTGGGCTCCGCCATTTAAAAAGGATGTGGGGAAGCATGAGAGAGTCCAGAGGAGAGCCACATGCATGATCAGAGGACAGGAAAACAGGCCTTACCATGAGAGGCTGAGAGCTATGGGACTCTTCAGCCTGGAAAAGTGCAGGCTCAGGGTGGGCCCCAGTGGCTGCCTATAAGTATATAAAGGGGTGTACATCAGGATCTGGGGGAATGCCTGTTCACCAGAGCACCCCATGGGATGACAAGGTCAAACAGTCACAAACTTCTCCAAGACTGTTTCAGGCTGGACATAAGGAAGAACTTCTTTACAGTCTGAGCCCCCAAGGCCCGGAATAGACTGCCACCAGAGGTGGCGCAAGCACCTACTCTGGACTCCTCTAAGAGACATTTAGATGTTTATCTTGCTGGGACCCTGTGACCCCAGCTGACTTCCTGCCCCTGGGGCAGAGGGATGGACTTGATGATCTTCCGAGGTCCCTTCCAGACGTAATGTATATGAATCGATGAATAATGGCATTACTGTTTAGTTGAGCCTAGGAGGATTACAGTTTTCCTGATCCAACTGGAAATAACCTATAGCTGAAAAAAATTTTTTCTCTGGTATCCCAGAAATGCAAAAGACTGCCCAGTACAGTGCACACTGTTAGACAACTTGGCCTAATCAGCTTCTAAAATTTTCCAGCTGTTAATTTCCTGGATCCAAATCAAAGTCTACAGATGCTGCTGGTTCAAGACTCTGAACTAATAATAGATTTTGAGGGCATAATTGTAGTATTAGCAATACTAAGGATGTCTCCATGAATCTCTTAATAATATTGACCCATCTTAAAAACATGTGAGGGTACAGGACAATATACTAGTATACACGTTCTGAATTACTCTGTCTTTTGACTAAAGTTTTACTGAAGTTCAACACCATGGTCACCTTATGCGGGGAGTTCATATTTACACTTATATTCTGGATGATAGATCTCACCTTTTCTTGCTGACATGACCAGAATAGATCTTGTTTGTTAGAGCTGCTTTAATAACAAAAAAGGGATTAGGGAGGAAAAGTGTCAGGCACACCTACAGCCTAGGGAATGACCTGCTGGGTGGCACAGAAGTGGAAAGGGACCTTGGAGTCCTAGTGGACTCCAAGATGAACATGAGTCGGCAGTGTGATGAAGCCATCAGAAAAGCCAATGGCACTTTATTGTGCATCAGCAGATGCATGACGAATAGATCCAAGGAGGTGATACTTCCCCTCTATCGGGCGCTGGTCAGACCGCAGTTGGAGTACTGCGTGCAATTCTGGGCACCGCACTTCAAGAGGGATGCGGATAACCTGGAGAGGGTCCAGAGAAGGGCCACTCATATGGTTAAGGGCTTGCAGACCAAGCCCTATGAGGAGAGACTAGAGAACCTGGACCTTTTCAGACTCTGCAAGAGAAAGTTGAGAGGTGACCTTGTGGCTGCCTATAAGTTCATCATGGGGGCACAGAAGGGAATAGGTGAGGATTTATTCACCAAGGCGCCCCCAGGGGTTACAAGAAATAATGGCCACAAGCTAGCAGAGAGCAGATTTAGATTGGACATTAGGAAGAACTTCTTCACAGTTAGAGTGGCCAAGGTCTGGAACGGGCTCCCAAGGGAGGTGGTGCTCTCCCCTACTCTGGGGGTCTTCAAGAGGAGGTTAGATAGGCATCTAGCTGGGGTCATCCAG
>NW_005842334.1:977467-1001973 GCF_000455745.1 Alligator sinensis | reverse complement strand
ACTCTTTCCTGCCTATGCAGGGGGTCAGACTCGATGATCTATTGAGGTCCCTTCCGACCCTAACATCTATGAATCTATGATTCCATTGGCTTTCTGGTTAGACCTTAAAAATGCTGATCAACCAAAATGTGCAAGCATGGTATTTGCAGAAGTTAAGAGAACTAGCTTAAAGCTGCATGCATTTTCATGATTAAATACTTCGTGTGATCAAGATTGAGATTTATAATACTGAGTATATACTTATGTGAAGATGTGATTAATAACCCTCTATAAATTCTATATGATGTACTTTACTTTTCCCATGTCATTCTCATCTCCATCATGGGTTTACCAGATGTACATCAGCTTAGTTTTGTGCTTGTTTTGATTCTGTCATCTTTCAGTATCTCATCTTCCCTATGTTCCCTTTCAGTAGTTTCCTTTGATACTTTACTTTGAACTCTGAAGTGGAGGAAAAAACAATTTCAAGAATTTTTTCTATATTAATATGACACCATACTCTTATAATGTGCATTTCCCTTTTTACTTAATAATTTATTTTTTATTATTACAGGCAACCCCCATTTAACGTAGTTTTGCTTACCACGGTTTCGCTATCGTGCTCATTAAAAATACCTACCTGGTTTCACTTAACACTCAGCGTGGGAGGTAGGGAGAAACAGTGGTGGGAGCAGCGGACGTAGCAGTGTCGAATGAAGTGGTGAGTGGCAGCTGGTGGGGCCCAGGATGGGGTGGCAGGAACCCAGGATCCGCTCTGGCACATGGTGCTGGAGCACGTGGGGAGAAGCGGTGGTGCGAAGGGGCGGCTAGGGGGCTGGGCAATGTAAGCATGGAGCCTGAGCCAGTGGGGCCCAGGGCGGAGCGGCAGGAGCCTGGGGTCTGTTCCGGCACGTGGTGCTGGAGCGGCCAGTGGGTGGGGAGGAGTTGCGGTGAGAAGGGGTGGCGGAGGGCATGAGCATGGGGCCTGGGCTGACACCCAGGGCCAGGGCTGGCAGGGTGGCAGGAGTGTGGGGCCCAAGGCAGGAGTGCAGGGCCTGGGCCAGTGTGAGCCAGTGCTCAAGGACATATGTGCAGTATCCCCCACCCCAGCCCACAGTGGGGCCAAGCCCTTGGAGCCCCTTCATCCCTGGGCTGCAGCCTGTGACCCGTTACGGTCATGCACTCACCTGCCAGAGCCCCATTGCTCACCCTTAATCCCTGCCTTCTCGCTGTTAATCCCTGGGTGCGCAGGTCCCTGATTCAGGCCCTTCAGGTGGGGTGGCTGAGGCCATGCATTGGTGTGCTGGTGGCCAGTGGGTGTGGCCTGACAGGGAGGGGCCATGGCGCTGCGGAACAATGAGGCCAGGAGGAGCCAATGCCTTCCCTGGCGGAGCCTGCACAGTGCCTTGCTGGGAGTGGCAGGAGCACAGGAACCAATTCTATTTATTTACATTAAACCCTAATGGAAAATGGGTTTCGCTTAAAGCGGTTTTGCTTAGTGCTCGGTTTTTCTGGAACCAGTTAAGAGTGCTAAGTGGGGGTTGCTTGTTTTTTATATGTTCTATATGCTTTTTTTATAGAAGATAGTATACATTTGGATTCTAGTAAGGCTCAGTTTAGGCCAGGGATGGGCAAAACCCCCAGCAGATTTGATATGGCCCATGGGTGGATGGCTACCAACTCGCTGGATCTGGCCCATGGGCGGCTGGCAATTTTGGTCACTTTGTGGTACTAGGTGGGCAGGGGGCCTGATGTGGCCCAGCAGCATCAGGCATCAGCTGTAGACCTGGCAGTGCTTCCTCTGCATCATGCTGGTGGTGGCATCAGCTGTGGACACAGTAGGCAGGTTCAGGAGCCCGGATGCAGAACTTGCTGGTGGCATCCACAGCTGACCTGCTGCCCCCCTGACATGGTGGAAACTCCTGTCCAGGGTCCTGACCCAGAACCTGCCAGCAGTGTCAGCTGTGGGCCCAGGCAGGAGCTGCTGCTGCGTCAGACAGGCAGCAGCATCTGTCCCCGTTCCTCTCCCGTTTCCTCCTGCTCCTCTTCCCCCCATTCCAGAATCTGGCCAAAGCTGATGCTGCCCACCCAGCACAGCAGCAGCTCCTGCTGGGGTCTACAGCTGAGCATAGGGACTCCTGGCAAATACAGCTTTTGCCAGGTTTGGGAGGGAGGGAAGCAAGGGGAGGGGGAGAGGGAGGGAGAGGAGAGGGACAGACAGACAGAGATGGATGTGGCCCTTAACAGGGTCTACAAAACTCATTATGTGGTCCTCTAGCTGAAATAATTGTCCACCCCTGGTTTGGGCTATTCAATAACATATTCAACTGTATTTAGGAATAAATACATATACATTATTTTAGCTCTGTATGTAGCTGTATATTGATATAGGCAACAAAGTACTGTACCTTTAATTATATGAAGGATAATGTTTACATCTTGCATTTAGATAATTTTGGTTCTGTATTCCTGTTTGAAAAGTAATGATCAGAGTGTGTGGTATGTGTATTTATCTATCTATATAGTGTGTGTGTTATCTTCTCAATACTCTTGACATGTACTTTCTTATGAATCCTCAAAAACTCCAGTAAAGTTTTCCATTTGGAAATCATTTGAAACATCCTGCTGTATATTCACGCACCTATTCGAAAGAGGAATTGCTGATTGCTTTGCCTTCCTTTCTGAAAGAATGTACAAACTTGTTTTCCCTGTAGTAGTATTCTTTTTTAAAAAGGACTGTTCCAAATGCTGCGATCTTGTGAGGTGAAGCATAAACAGTTTTCAAATGGTACTGGCCTGCTTACTGAGTGAGAAGGCAGAGGTCTTCCTGTTTAATCCGATTTCAATCAACTCACTCTAATCACTACTGATAGTTGCAAAATTTAGCCTGGATCTGCTTTGGTAATCTAGATTGACAGGAGGTAAAAGTAAAGGGACAGAAGGGCAGAGAAACAAAGAGAAACAAGCAGGGACACTGATTTTCAGTTTTTGCTCTCCCTTCTGGGGCTCTTCTCTCTTATCTTCTAAACAAATGTTATTGGTTGTTAGGTTGCCAGGCTTTCACTCTGGAGTTGCATCAACAACAGGTGCACTATGAGTCTCTGAAGCGGCAGGAGCAGTGCAGGCACTATGTAGAGAGAATGCGCAATAGGTAGCAACAGGTATATGCTGTACCTGTTGCCATACATTATTTATTGAAACTGAGATCTGAATTCTTTTTATCCTTCTGAAGAATCCTGCAGTTCTGAAATATTCAGGCATAGCAGCTCTTAAATTATTCCATCAGCAACCAACCGTCTTGTCAAGGTCCTCTGAATGCTAGTTGCTTCCAGTATTTGTCTTAATTCTCTTGTAAGCTTTAGCCTTAAAGCTTTTATTAAAGCTTGGTGAGTAATCGGTCACTGCATTTTCACAGAAGGATGTATGCATTTGTGATGGCAGATATTGGTGAATTTAGGTTATTACTTTTTTGAGAGAAAAGTCAACCCTGGATCTGGTGGATGTACAGAAATACAGATCTCTCTACAACTGAATTTACCTATTTCACAGAGATAGAAATCTCCCTGTCTGACTGGATGGCATGTTAAGAAGAAAAAATGGCTTTTTTTATTATTACTTTGCCATATGCTCAGTGTGGCTGCACTATCCAGGCGAAGGGACTCTATACATTTGGGTAACAAAGACTTTTGGAATGCCCTACATCTGACTTTCCATGCTGGTGGGGCTGTTGTTGATCATCTCAGCACTGCATGTTGCCATGCTAAAAACACCCAAGGGTAAAAATGTGTCCTGGGTAAGTACAAATGAGGTCATTAAGATCTCTAAATATGTATTCAGGTAGACTGATAAAATGTAGACACAACTATATATATATTTGTAATTATATATTTTAACGCATTTTCTTTCTTTACCAAAGTTACATCTTTTTTCAACAGAAAATAACCTAACCTAATTCTGTTCTAAGAGGCTGGTGCTGTTTCTATTAAAATCAGTTGGATTCCTCTCAGAAACCTTGCATGACTTTCAGAAGGTATAGAATCCATTCCTAAAAATAAGGGTTTTTTGTAGAATAATAATTTTAGCTAATTGTTTTTTCAGTTGTATTTCTGGTATATACATATCTAGTTTATAATTCTGGATCACCTTATATGTATTATAGAAACCATTAATTTAAAATGAGTTCTAAGACTTGATTCCATATACTCAAATAATCACTATGTCATATATTGAAAGTCTAGGATAAATGATTCTATTTTTCAGTATTTAAATTGTTTAATGTGATACAGTATTCAATATTTACTGAGAAAATAGAAATAATCTTTTCTTTTTACAAATGACGTGTTTGCCTAATACAAGGAGTCCATATAGAAAAATATAACAAATATAATTCCAGAGTAAGGTAACAATGACCTTTTCTAACCCCAGTCACAAATGATTATATAATACTGTCAGCGCACAGCCTATTGTGCAGAATAAACAGCACATCACACTACTTGGTTTCATACACATACCTACTCCTGTCAACCACTCTTCATTAGATGGTTGTTCTATAGAACATAAATAGTTAATATCAGTTCTACATTACTAAGTATTATGCTATTTAGAAATTAATAACATAGAAAGATTATTCCTATTCTGCATTTAAATATGGCTCGTATACTTTCATGTTTACTTCCCTGTTAAACATGTGCTTATAAAAAAACAAAAAAACAAAAACCCAAAACTAAATACATAAGTTTATCTTTTATTCAGATATCTTATAACTGTGTTTGCAAGTCAGTCTGTCCCTCAGTGTTTTAGGTGTTCAGAACACTTGCTTTTGCAAAAAAAAAGTTAGAGCTCTCCAACTTAATCATCTGTAATATTTCTCTCCACTATCAGTCCCACAGTTTTTCATCTTCTCAGAATACAAAAAGAGAAAAATTATAAGAGATTATTTACCTATAGTTTTAGTTCTAATTTTACTGGACAATTTTGAGATTTAATTTTCCTACAACTTGACACTAAACATTGTAAGCAATCATTGTAAGAATATGAGAGCTTCATTACTCTTTTCAGTTTTATGATGGATGAACAGGTGTTTATCTTTTGGTATAAATGTAATCTGGAATGTAAAATATAGCAGCCTATATACTCATGATTAGAAGTGAAATCTGAGGAAAGATATGTAGTACCTGTTTAATTTTCTTTTAGAAAGTAAATATCTTTTTAAATGCTATTTAAAAGTGTGCGTGTGTGTGTGTGTGTGTGTGTGTGTGCATGCACACATGTGTATGTGAAAGTGAGAAGGGCACAAAGGAGTAAAGCAAAAGATCCATAGTTATGAAAAGGTTTAATTGTTTAATCAGTTTACATAGCTCTGTCATTTGTTACCTCTTTTCTTTGTAGCATGCACATTCCCTCTGCCCCGTAGATAAGAATAAAACTGTTACAGGGGAAAAATTAGTACACATAAGTTTGATAGGCAAAGAGGCAGAGGTATCTCTGGATGTGTTATTTGGTATCAAAATAATTTTAAAACCAGTATTTTGAATTATGATAAATATGCAACTACAGCTACACTACAGTTAATACAAACCAATAATAAGGATTTTTCAGAGCAATTTTTGTAATATTTCTTTTTGCCTAAATCTTGTAATATCTTCAGTGTAAGAAGAAGACTCCTTGTCACATCAGACACTTGGGCAAAGTTTCTGTTGGCCTAATCCATGATAGGTATTTCACAGATGTTTCAACTTGTACAAAGTTTGAAATTTGGCTCAATAGGTAGTTTGGCTGTGTCTAATATTTTTTATATTTTGCATATTCAATCAGTAAATGCTTTAAGGCCCAGACATTTTAGATTTGAACCATGAATGAAGCATATGTAGAATTTTTGCCCTAGTCCAGACAAATCACCCAAAATTGTGCTGAAGCTTCTATCTACAGATTGTCCTGTATGCTGAAAAAATGATTGTATGAATATGCAGTTTCCTGAATCAAGACCCTAACTGTGGGCTGTCCTATCACCATATATCTTGTTTCTGCTGTTTTCTCTCTGTACCTCTAGACCTTAAGCTCTTCAACGCAAAGATCTTTATGTTTTTACAGTGTCATATTTATTGATATCACTATAAAAATGATTACTAAGTCTACATTTAATCTTTCCACTTTAAATCTTCAAATTGCTGAATCAGCTGCCAGTCCGAATAGCAAAACTTGCCTTCCTACATATGAACAAAAGTTAATTTCTGGGGACCAGTGTCAAAATGGAAGTCAGTTCTTTGTAGGTTTGGAAAGCTGAGAATTCAGTGTCTTTCCAGTAATGTTATAGCACATGTTTCTTGCTTAGTGGGCTTTGATACCGTTCCATAGAATTGCACAATTCTTATATACTTGTTTTCTTCATTACTCATCTGAATTCCAACTGTATTTTAGTGAATCATGCTTTAGGAAAAATTGAAATCTGCTGTGCTGTGTGGCCTCTGAAAATTGGAAACCCCACTCTAACAGTACAAAGAATGGGTCCATTACTAACTCTAGGGGCTTATAAAAATGGTGCTGGTATTGTAAACTGTGAAGATTTTACAAAAAATTGCAGCTGCCACAGGCAATACGAATGGAAAGCTTCACTGTCATCTAGATTATTAATGATTTCCTTAAGATGTTCATCACTAAGTTAAAGTATGCTTATGTTTAATTATCCCTGAAGAGCCATGCACTTGATTTTATTCCAGTGGACTTGCAGTTTGTATTTAGTGAAGTCTGTCTAACTTACTTATTATTACTGTTCATTGCTTTCCATATATGAATATGATGGCTTTACAATCTGTGATAAATTTGTGGGCAGTGGGGGAGAAAGCAGAAGTAGGCACTTGTGAAGTCAGAGCATCCACAAAAAGGCAGTTCTGTTACCTCCATCAAAATAGGTTCTATAAGCAAGAAAACCTTAAAATGTTGCTAATATTTTTTGTATTTGCATTCCTGTGCTAATTCCAAAGGCAGTTAGATTACAATTATGGAACAAGATGTAGCAGAGGTTTTGGGGGGAGTTTTTTTGTACTTGAACTTTCTTAAAGAAATATATGATGTGTTTTACTTGAAGTCTATGTGTAGTGGTGTGACTGTATATTAATATTTTTTAAGTTTAAAGATACTGTTGAATTTTGAGTTCTGAAATTTTCTCAAAATATTATTAAAACCTAGTTTTAGAACCAAATAGTTTCAAAGCATTGGTGGTTCCATATTTGCCCCCTCCTCTTTCTGCAACTCCTCTAGCCTTCTGAGTTGCATGGATTCCAGAAAGTTGCAAATCTTGGTTCTGTGCCAGACCAACCTACTAAGCAGAAAGGTCAGTCTGCCACAGAAACCCCAAAATAAAATCCCAGTACCCTAGCTGAAAGCTGTGGTCATTCTCCTGCTACCCATAAGTTGGGGACAACACCACCTAACAAATGTTAGTTAAAAGAAAAAGAAAAAAAAGTCCACTTCCAGCACAAGTAATTTTTTTTTTTTTGTGGATTGGTGAAGGTAGATGGAAATATCTGCAGCATGCTTATTTCCATAAATGCAATATGTCCTCACAGGACTGTTCAAGAATGCACATTAGTGTGTTTCTACTTTGATTAACATTTAAGTGTAATTCTCTACAGTTGACATTATAAAGACAAATGGTCCTCAGTAAAAATGGCACTTCTTACCTTCATCCTTTTTATTATTAGTGTTTATTATATATTTATCAGAACTCAGATTCAAATGAGTGGCATTTATAGTGGAAAAGGGCCACATTCTAGGGTAATTACATTATAGTTGCTGAAGGTGTGTACTAAAATATTAAACTGAAATATTTCTACTGCTGGATGTTATTCAGTACTTACATTAGAATGTATGAGGTGTATGTATAATGCTCCACTAGAAAACGGGTAACAAATGTCCTACTTGAAGAACTTTAAAGGCATGTAATGTGTGTGTTTGGGAGGGAGGGAGGTCTAATGATAGACTATATAGTAAGATATAGTAAATGCAGCCAGGATATTTGACAGAGCAGGTGGGGTTTTAAGAAGTCTTTGAAAGATGCAAGGAATAATTATTTATTTAGAAATTGTTAGAAATGTTTGAAACTGCTTGAATTTGTTAAAGGCAAAGGGAAAAGATGGAGGACACAAGGGAGAAGATGCTAAATACAGATGCAGTAAATAAATAGTTACAGAAAGCTTTGACAACGAAGAGGTTTAAATTTGTTGCTGAAGGAAAGGACGAGCAAATATAGAGATATAAGAAAAAAGGAGAGAGGGACCATGTCAGAATAGCAAGAAAAGAAGTTTATTTTATTCATATCATATTTGGATCAATTTGAGGACAGCATGATATATAAACAAACAGGATGATGCAACCAAGATAAGAAACTAACTGAGAGTGGACAAAAAGAAAATTGGAAAAGATGACTTTTGGAGATATTGTGGAGATAGCAGACATATGATTTGCTAGGGTCTTGGATCTGAGGGAAGAAGAGAGAAAATGAAACTTTCTCATTGTTACAAGTCTCTCTGGGGAACCTTAAACATGATGTGCTCTTGGCCTGATGAGAGGAATGCTATCTGCTTACTATGTAATGTTGTTACATTGGGATGAGACTGAACTCGGCTGAGGAGAAGGCCACTTATGGGCAAAGGGGTAGGGAAATAAAACAAAATATGAGAGTAAATCAGAAATGTCAGCCACTCCAGAAAATTAGTAAGGTTGCTAGAGCTTTGCAAGGGATCCCAAACAGGTTCTTGCACATGGTATATTAGTTATTAAACTATATGTAAAAGTTGTTAGGAAGGACAGGGGATAAGTAGGGATCTGTTGATAAGTCCAGGTCGAGACTTTGTCTTAACTTCAGCAGTATCTGTGTGGACTTTGTCTTAATATGAAGATGTGGCAGTCCAATCATTGTAATGATGTGCATGAGCTTGTAACGCATGGCCCTGGAGCCTATAATTAATTTAATTTTGGCTTCTTTGGAGGGTTGAAAAACCACAGAACAGATGGTGCTTCAACAAAGTCAGAGTCTTTAGTGTTTAGGGCTTAGCATAGTTAAAGTGCTCATAGATATTTTTGGCTACATTAGGACTTCTTTACTTTTGCATGGTATGATGTATATTATTACAGCACTCAACTAGTCAAATGATTGATATTTAATTTGTAAAAATTGAATTAAAAGTTAGCCACCTGTACCTTCTCTTTATTAGCTACCCTCACAGTTTTCATCAACTTTTTGGTGGTAGTTGAGAGAACCTTCTTAGCAATGAATCTATGAATCGATCTTTGGTGACAGGAGAAGTTCTCTCTCAAATACTCGGATTAAGAACTCCTTTCGGCATTCCAGTTTCATTTAATTTCTCTTACTTTTTTTAGAGAGAGACAGACAGAAAGAAGCCTAGGTTCCCTCTGTTTTGCAATTGCAAGTGTGTGGGAGCATTAGTGAAGCCAAGACTTTTGATTCTCATTGGCTGCATCCAGCAGGATGGAACCATGGGTGGCATGTCCAGGGGGCACTGGGGGAAGGAGGGGGCTGGCTCCCCACTGCTGTGTGCACTCCTGGGGAGCGAGGCATGGGAGAGCATGTGTGCCCCAGATTTGTGAATGGGGTAGGGTAGATGTGGGCTGCTCACTGCAGGCTTGGGGCTCCCTGCCCTGCTGCCCTCCCACCTGCTGGGTCGCAGAGGTCCCCAGGGGGAGGACAGCAGGGCAGGGAGGCCTGAGCCTGCAGTGAGAAACCCACATCCTCCGCACTCCATGGGTTCTGCTCCATTTGTGCCGCCCATGGGAGGAAGGGTCATTGATCTTGTGTACATCATTTTGGGGTCACAAAAAATTTCCAGTGTTTAAATGGGATTTTGCTGAGGAGAAGGCTGGGAAGTACTGGTCTAAATCATTCAATCTTGCCAGTGTCAGAAACAGGATACTGAGCTAAATGGGCCATTGTTCTGATCCGATATGGCACTCCCTGTGTTTTTATAAGTTACATCACTTATGTTCTACTTTTAATGGGAACTATATGCCCAAATATGGGGATAGGACCGGACCATTTTGGCATTCATTGGTTCAAGGAACTTTTAAAATGATTTGTTCTGGGGTGGAGCCCAGAGTGAATCCTGACCCAGCTGAAATTACTAGGAGTTTTGCCATTGACTTTAGTGTCATCTGCCATCCTCAGTTGTTTGGCAATGTTATCAAAATATATTTTGGATCAGTATTTTAAGTTACCAGTCCTTATGTAAGCCCCTAATCTTTCAAAGTCTGTGTAGAATCCATTTTCTAGTGGGTTCAGTGGAGCCAGCGGTGACATAATTATGGGTGGGTAAGCAGAGTACCAGCCCTGGACACCAAATTTGAAGAGGTGCCTGTATTGTGGAGGTGGCTGAGCCAGTGTAGCAGGGGGAGACCATTTCACAGCTGCAGCAGCCCAAGACAGTGCTTGGACTGCTGTTGCTGTGTCAGTGGTGAAAGTGTGATGAAACCACCATTATAAGTAATACTATCCCCCTTCCACCTTTCCTTCCCAACTTCCACATTATTTGGTGCTTGACACACAATACTGCAGGGTGCCAAAACAGCTAACTATTTTTCTGCCTGGGGAGGCAGCAGCTATTGAAGGTACTTTTTAAGCTAGTACCCTCCCTCCCCCCCCTTCCCGGACTTACCCCTTCGGGTGCTGAAATAGCTACTTACATCTCAAGAGTTGATGCTTGTGGAACAAATTGCTCAAAGTTTAAGACTGAGGCTTAAAAAAAACCCACTTAATTAAACATTTTAATCTGATCCAGGTATGGCAAAAAGCTAACATTTTCTATTTTAAAGCATCTCAGTCTTGGTTGTAGCTACTAAATGCATCAAAATGGTCTCCTTACCAGCCCAAATAACAAATGAGGTTAAAGGCAAGTGATCCATAAGCATTGATTTCTTGTAATGATGATGATAAGATAACCTTCTCAATGTATTTTTTTTTACTGTATAGTAATATAGGCAAACATGAAAGATTTGTCACAGGCATTTAATTGCTGCTTATAAACTCTAGAGATGTTTATAATAATGGCATAAATAGAGGGGAAAGTAGGAGGAACGTTTGTTCTCTTGTTAAGATGTAGTAATTGGTTTATTTTACAATTTATAGTATTAAAAAAGAACAGAAGGGTATGAATGTGTTCCTTGTTAAATATTTACCATTCAAGCCCAGTTGATAAGAATTTCAACTATCTTTAACCTAACAAAGGGAATTTTAAAGGCCATACGTTTGTTTAAGAGGGTTTTAGGTAGGTGAGCATTTAATTTTAAAGGTTTTTTTTAACTTTGGAGCTAACTTTTGGTTAAGATAATGGAGAGTAGAAGTAAATTAAATCTGCATTTATCAGGAGTACTTTACGCTGGCTATTTTACATCTGAACATGAGCATTTTGGTGGGAGAATACTTCTAAGAGAGTCCTTGGGAAGAGTTCTTGCTTTTCTGTTTTCTGTTCCCATCCATTTCACGTTATTTTGCTTAAACCACAGAAACTTTGGAGACAAGCAAATTTACAGGGGACTGAACTTTGAAGAACAGAGCTATATTGAAATCTGTCTATTTAATACATTAATGGAAATTCTGGGATGCATTGTGCATTTCTAGAGGGAGAAATGGGGTCATAGGGTTTAAATGGTTTAGTTTCCCATTGATGAATGCCGAATTTACACACATCATTTCATAAACATTTGCATGAGTTACTCACCCAAATCAGCTCTGCATTGATTTGAGAATTACATTCTTTAGAATACAGAGTGGGGTGCAGAGTAAAGTAACTCCCAGGGAAGTGGGGCTGATGGTATACGGGAACAATAAGAAAGTTCTAAAAAAAAAAAGGTGAAGCAGACTGAAAATTTCTAACTCCTTCTCCTTTATTAGTGTTGGATGACTTCAAATGGGGGAATGTACTGGATATGAGCTAAAATATCAATGAGGTAAAGCTTGTATCTTCTTGGAATATAGCGGCTCCAGAATACATTGCATTTTTGGTTTGGATGTATTCTTTCAAAAAGCTTTCTTTTCCTCATACTAAATTTGAACATGAAGTGTATGCATTATCGGTATGTATTTGTGCTCATTTTGATATTTTAGATAACCAAACAATCCTGCTATTCAGGAAAAGTGGGGTCATAGTAAAAAAGTAATATATATTGTAAGGGAGGTTTGCGCTAAATCCTCAGTAAATAGCTGCAAATTCAAGCCATAAGACTTCTAGTTGAATTTACGTTGGAAATTTGGGTGAGTTTAATCATTCTTTTATTTTTAGATACTTCTGTTGTGTTCATCAATAGAGATTTCTACCTGTAATCACTATCAGTCTACTTTAATAGTATCAGAAAAGTATTATTAATCACAGTGAAACCTGTGCTGAATACCTCCTTCTGTAGCTAGTCTCATTTTTAAAAAAATATTTGGAAATGCATGGTTTCCAGTGTAATTTTATTTAATCTTTAAACTTCTTAGGATTTTTAAAGATATGACATGGAATCTCATGGAGAAAAGAAAGCCTGCAAAAGTGTGCAACAATACTGTTGTTTGCTGTGATGAAATAAGACTATTACTATGCTTACATGATAATCATAAATATTCTTACACAAATACCATAATTTTTTATTAGCTCTTTAAAAGATCTTTAGCAAAATTCCTATATATAACATAACATATTTTATTTATGCATTTATTAAGACATTATTAACATTTGATTAGATCTTACTAAAGTCCTCAGATATCCTCTAATACTAGATGCAAATCAAGTATTTCCATGTAACCACACATTAGACGTCTTTTCAAATTCAAGTCTATTTGTATCACTGAATCATTTCCTAATACTGTATCTAGGCCATGACATATAAGGTATATCTTCAGTGATACAGTTACCAAATATCTTTACTCCCATATGAGGGAACTCACAAAAATAGAAAATAGAAAGGATTATTGACTCTGAACCCCGAAAAAATATGCGAACTATGATGTATGTCAAATTTGTCTATCTGTCAGAAAAAATCTTTCTCTTATCTACATGAGTAAAAACCAAAATGTCTAGGTTCTGTATGCAAAAGACAGAGATTTAAAATAGTTATTCCCAAAATGAATTGGAAGAGAAAATGTAATTATAAAAAGCCTCAAGTTTCAGGAATTAAAAAATGCAGAGTTTGAGTCAAATCATACAGATTCTTCAGGAGTTGACTTTAGCTCCGTTGGTAAAGCTTTTTATTTATTTTACTTCATAAATCCCTTTCACCAGGGTTTTGGAAAATGTAAATATGCCTGATTTTCTGGGAAATTCAGTATGAGTTTCATCTTCAGCCCAGATGCTCTCTTCACTTCAGCAAATCCAAGGGCAATCTTCATAGCAAATTCCAGTCTGTATTTTGATAATACCATATTTTCTCACATAAATGTAACAAATAAACCAAGCACCTTGTTTTTATAAGGTAGAATGTAGAAAAAAGATTTTTTTTCCAGAGTCATGGCCAGCTCCATGACACACAATAAGTCCTGGGAATGCAGAGCATCCTGAAAGTGTGTCATGAGCCAGTTGCTGGTGCCAGCTGCCTCACCCAGACTGTCTGCTACGATGCCACCCTTCCTGGACACTCTTGTTCCAAGAGGACTTGCTCTGTGTCACATAGGCCTCAGATTCTTGCAAAGGATAATAGCAAAACTGTTAGCTCTTTACTGTAAGTAGTTCCTGTAAACAAAATTCCATAAATAACCTTTGGTAGGTAAAAGCCTACTACCTCAGATACTGTTAATAGACTCAGATACTGTTAATAGACTTGCAGAAAGCAGGAGTGCTAAACAGGAGGGAATTTACATGCAAAGGAAAGGGGGAGGAGCAGTGATCAGAGGCAGGAGGTTGTTTGAATAGGTCAATAGACATAAAAAAAAGGCACATAGCCCATTGAGAGACATAGGGGTTATAAAAGCTGGTCCAGGTAATGGGATAAGAGTCCATAGTGTCTGCTGAGGCCGTGCTTGACAGAATCCAGTCTGAATTTTCCCACCCTGCCCTGCCTTCTACCTGACTTTAGGCTAACAGGGCTACCTCTCCCCATAAAATAAACCAGTTGAGGCCATGAGAAATTCATTTTATCTAAGCCCTCAATGTTTATAGTATTAGGTATTTGATATAATAATTGCAGGTAAAATTTTCAGACGGAAGTGTGTTTTTGAATTAGGAGCCTCTTTAAAACAAGAAACTAAAACATCATAACTAGCTAATTTAATCAATATTTTGTACTCACTGGGAAAAGATTCTGTTGTGTTGTTTGTTGCATTAATAGACAGTAAAATCCAATTTTAGGAATTTAATTTCTTGCTTTGTATCATTGCTAACCAAATTTCTCATTCTAAACTGTAGCTAACAAAGGCCTTATCATTACTCACTCTCCCTTGGGCTGACGAAAGAATCCTTTTTAAGCAATGGATTTTTATTTTAAGGTAGTTGGAGTTCAACTTCATCCCCAAAGTTTCAAGTGTTTTCAGAGCAAGCAAGATAAAAAAAGCCCTCACCAATCCAGGCCCTAAAGCATCAAGGTTACTGGCAGATCAGTGGTGTTTATTTCAGATCATGCGTAAATGGCCACTTGTCAGATCTTTAAAGCTATAAACAGATTTGGATTTTTTTCCCAGGACATAGCCTTTTCCCAGGGCATATCCTGGGATCCCACATATGTACAAGTCCATTGTCCCACTTTAAGTACATGTTAAGTATCCAAGATAACATCACCCCTCCTTCCCCAGTGGTTAATTCAGGTTAACTACCATTCATTCCAGGGACAAGTTGGATGTGTAAATCTCTATGCCACTCCCAGTTTTTGACTCAGATCGATCAGAACTGACTCAAATGTAATGTCTTTTTTTACCCTAAATTTTTTGGATGAGCTAGATCTTCTGATTAAGAGCATTCTCTTTGTACTGCTCATCATTACAATCTGGTTTTAGAGAGGAACTTAGCCCTGTTATTTGAAGTCAGGCTGAAAGTAAGGTGGAGGTATATCTTAATTGTCTCTGGGCATTTTATACATGTACTGTTGCAGCACTGGGTGCTTTGAAAAGCGCCTGGTGCTGCAACACATGCAGTTGCATAAGCAGCAAAATGTGCAGCAGCACTGAGAAAATGGCGGCAGCATGCTTTTAAACTAGAACACCTCGGAGGTTCACCTTTAGTTCAAAAGCACACTGCTGCCATTTTGTGCATGCTGATGCACATTTCACCACTTATAGAACTGCACACAGCACAGTGCAGTTTGCCTCAGCTTGCATGTGGAGCAGACTCAATGGTGCATCGCTGGAAAAATGGTATGTGTATAAATGCCCTGAGTGCACTTAAAACACTAGCAGAGACATGTTCAAGCATTTTTGCATGTATGTTCAATCAGCTTAGAATGTATGAAAAATCCTCCTGGCAAGTTATTCTCTTTCAGGAAAGGGTTATCTCCTAGTTAAAGTTACTAGGTCTAACTTTACTAACTGTAATAGGTCAATGCACATTACACTTGGACCATACTATGGGCACTTAAAATGCAGATGCCCATGCTGAAGCTCATTAACTCATGATAAGTGTCCTCTGAGCATTTCAAAGTTATGCCACTGAAGTTAAGGGTTAACTCTGGGCTATGCTGTCTAGCTCATGTTAGGGTAACTTCTGTCTGCTCCAAGGAGATAAAACAAACTATTTTTAGTCCTCCAGGACCCCAGGGTTCGTTGCTTCCAAGCCCCGCCCCCCACATCCCCACCCAAAGCGGGGATTGAGCCCAGGTGTCCTGGCTCCTAGCCACTTCCCTGTTCGCTAGCCGTCTACTGGCAAGTCAGAGTTGTGTAAGCAGGAAATGGTAGAAAGTGTTTTTTTTTTATAGACTGTTACTTGGAATTCATTTCACAATCAGAAAAAAAACATGGGAGAACATATAAAGGGTCAAGCACTTATACCCATGAGCAAAGCCTTAATGTACAACTGCTCACAATACATTCTAACTTTAACAGTGCTTAACATTCCACAGATTGAGTATGGTCTGAGTGTAACGTGCAACTTCCCACTCAGTCAAGTCCAGTTCACCAGAAGATCCCAGCACATTGCTAATCTTAGCCTTTGCATCTTTAGTGTATGTTAGAGGACTCATCAGAGAGTTCAGTGCAACCAGCCAGCATAGACTAGCAGCAGAATCACTGGGGTGCAAAACTGAGTTTTACAAAACTTTTCCTAACGCCTTGCCTTACACTCTGATAATTTGGCCTTTCAGATAGGGTCCTCTCTATCAGGTAGGTGATCAATTATTGTTGGTTGCTGGGTTGATAAACTGAAAACAGATTACCCTTCTATTTATAGTGTCATAGTGCTTAGGGTCAGAAGGGACCTAAACAGATCAGTATTTAACTTCTGTTTCTATTTTAACTAACTCTACATTTCATTTATTGAACTATACCTTGTAACCAGCAATAACATTTGACTGGATCAGCTATTCCTAGTAACATTTCGTTGATTTACAGGCAATTGATAGAAAATAAGGGCTAATGATATGGAACATAGCTAAAGCATGAATTTAGTTCTCAGAGGCATGTCTATACGTTGCCCTGGCTAGGACAGACAATACACATATACAGGTTTAGGTGATCAGAAATTGGTTCAAACCTGTAATAGAACAGATGTTTAGTGCACATAAACCGGTTTGAAAATGGCTGAAACCAGTTTGAGATAAACCTGGTTGATTGTAGTATCAGGCTTAACTAATTTGGGTCAAACTGGTTTATGCAATGTCTGTCCCAGACCCCTTGCTGGTTTAAGATAAATCAGAGTCATGCTCTCTGGGCTGTGCAGAGTTCTCTGCTTCATAGCTGGGCTGGCCCCTCCCCTCTGCTCCCTGGCTGCAGCTCTGGCAGAGACTTGTAGGCAGGCACAGCAATGTCTGCCTGGTTTCCTCCTGCTTTCCCCCTCCCCTTCTCACTCCCTGCTAAGGAGGGATCCCCCATCCCCTCTGCCTTACACAGACACCTCAGCATTAACTATCAGACCACATGCTGGCTATGGTCCATGCTGTGGCAGGCAGCAGTGTTAGCTTTAGGACTTTTTGGAGCTAATCAAAGCTCAGCTGGTAATGTCCCTCCATTTCTTCTTAGTTTAAGAAGAGTTTGAACTAATGAGAGAGGCTGTTTCTTTTCTGATAGAGTGATAATGCTGATAGCAGCTGATAAATGCTCTGTGGGTAAACAGATATTAATGTGATTCCAGTTTTAATGAGACAATATCCATCAAAACAATTCTAGGCACATTATGCAAACATTTGGATGGCATGGTGGAAGAAGGAGAATTTCATAGAAGATTGTTAAATATAGTCATAAATGTTACAAGATTCGTCAATATTTGTAAATGAAGCAATATGATACAATAGTTGTAAATGATAGTCACTTTTACAATATGATACAATAGTCATAAATGATACAATCACTTTAAATGCATCTGAACATTTTCAGCTTTATAAATCAGCATGTGCTGCTTACAATGGTACTCCAAAAGGAATTTGCCACTGAGAATACATGGATCTGATATTTACCAATCTGAGGAATATTTTACATAGCCTATGTATTGAACTACATACTCTATAATGCATCATGATTTTTATTCTCTTTAAAGGAGGGAGAGCAGTGTATGATGGGAGTCCTTGGTCATAGCACAACACGAATGATAGAGCCTAACCCACAGAGAATGGGAATATGAAGTAACTGAACTTTAACAATTAGACAATATCCAAGCTGATTTTTTTCTTTTTTTAATTTACTTTTTCCATACAAGGCAGACACTTTTACCAAGAAAAAAAGTGTTTAGTCAAACACTGAATTTTTCTTCGTATAACCCTATGTCCTAAGTCCAAGACCCATTTAGCACAAATTCTATAAGGTTTTTGTATTTTCCAAATGTGAAAAGTATATTGAATAATTAAGGGAACATGACATTTCATTCTAAGTTGGTCTTGGTTTCTCTGATTAAGGCAGTGAAAATGTTTGCTGTATATAACAAAATAAGATGCTAAGTATGTGTAAAAAAAGAAAAAAGTAATTTCATTGGGTTGTTCAGGGTTTTGCATACAAATATGTTCTTTTTTACTTTGTCACTAAGCAGCTCTAAATTCTTTACTTTTTCCATCTAGCTTGCAAGTGCATGTTCTAGCTTTATTTTCAGTGGTAAATATTCCCTCCTTATGATCTTATTGTAATGGTATATTCTTCATTATTTTTATCCATGTTCTGTCTCCGATACAGTGAAGTATATTGCAATGAAGTCATGAGCACAGCATGACTTTATGACAATTCTTCGTTTTCATGCTTTAGAAGACTTTTTCTCTGAGTTTTCTTTCTTGAACTGATGTGGTAATTGGCTATTTCTGTTGTAATCCCTAAGGCAGTATGGCTGCCAGACTGAATGCTTGTATAAATGAGGAATAACTCTAAAGGCAGTTGAGTTACATCAGTATAAAACCCATGTCAGAAGAAAATTGGACAATACAATATAAATTTACTGGCAAAAACATTTTGCAAACACTCAGAAGCATTGTGTGTGAAATTGTATTCCAGTTTCTAAATAGTAAGCCATATGTGTATTATGTTGGTGGTGGCTAGAGAGAAGATATCTATTCCCCTAACCCGAAGCTGGTCCTGCCTCTCATCTACTCTGCAACTGTTAATTCAGCATATATAATAGAATAACAGCTGTAGCCCATCTGCGTTAGTGACACAGGTTACTATGAACCCTGAATCCACATAAACCTGCTCCTGCAGACTCTCTTCTAAACCATCTTGGCATTGTTTACCCTTTATATCATAGGAATGGTGTTTTGGTCAAAACTATTTCAGTGGTCAGAAAGTATGTCCATGCATGTTTGTATGTGTATATATGTGACTGCATTAGGCAATGGTGCCTACTCTCAGCCCTATAAAAATTTTAATTTTATTACTAGAAGAGATTATGTATGATGGTTGTGCATTATAGTAGCCTAAATAAGAGTCTGAACATTCACTAGAACCCTTTTTCAGGCACTTCCTGAAAAGATATTATGCTTGTTTTTGAGCAACAACCAGAATTTGGCCCTTAACATAAGGGGAAAAAAATATTCAGAGTAGCCCAGAAATTCATAGTTTAGCAGCATTCTTAAGATACCCACCTGTGCTGGGTTTGTGCAATTGCATGATTGTGTGTGTGCTTCATGTGAGAAAGCGGGGAGAGGAGAAAGGAGTCTGTGATTGCAATCTTAATGGAAAATTTCCCTTAAATTCCTGGATTTAATGTGAATTACTAATAATTGGAGGTAATATATGTATTCTAATTTTTGGACCAGCTTCATACTTTTAAGATACTCCTTTTGGAACTGGATTGCCCTCTGGTGTATGAATAAAAAAAAATTGAAGGTTGTGCATTTTGCCTTAAATCCTGAAAATTAGTAATCTAAACTTTAAATTATTAATTTTAACAAGCTTCTTAACCTTCTATATTTAAATGCTGAACAAAATTTGGCTAGTTAGTTAGGGAGAATTAAGAACATTTTTTTTTCTTTACAACAAGGACTTCCAGTTTCCACTTACATTCATTTATTTTGGTTTGTTGCTAAGGGAAATACACATGTAATCCTGTGAGGAATGTGGTATGTTCCCACACTAATAGAAAATACTGTATTTCTGTAGTAGATGGTTTTTAAGGAACTCCGCTTATGCGTGCTTAGGTGATGAGTAATATGTGCACGAGCTCTGGAAACGAATGGTGTTTCAGTGATGTAAACTCTTCTTTGTAAGTACCATATTACTATTATTTCCTAATAAGTGATGAAGAGATTTAAAATCTGTCTATCCTATAAATATCAGCAGACAAGATATTCTTAATAGACTGTAGAGAGCTAATTCCTTTTTTATTAAAACAAATGTTTCTCAGCAGTCAGTGTTATTGTAAAAACTTGTTTAACTGTTATGTGAGGATGTGTATTTTTGTAATTAATTACTAAAATATTGTCTAGACAATACAGCTGTTCTCTAAAGAGTTATTGTGCTATGTCTACAAATTATATTCAGTTACTAAAATGTGAAACAGAGGGTCTTTGACCATGGAGTAACTAATAGCTCTACCTTAATACATACAAGTGACAATGTGAATGTTAGAAAATGTAATCTTTGCACTGTAAGTTGAATGAAAATGCTTGAGTCTCTGAAATTTATTTTTTTGTCTATTTAGATTTCCAGCATTAACAAATTGTCTAAGGTTATTTGTTAACATTGCAGTTTAGGTAGATCTATCAAAGTCACAGGTATTTCCTCCCTTATAAACATAGATGACTCATAAGACATTAGAAGGGCACAACTCTGTGCCACCACCATCACCACTGCTGCTGCCAGGCCCTGGCTCTGGCTGGGCTGCAACACTGCATCCCACCATCAGCACAGAAATTTGTGGGGAGCATGTGCCCCCTGTTCTCCCCACATGTATCACCTATGCTTATTAATACCAAAAACCTGCACCTGCAGGTCTTCAATGAAGTCAGTCTCTCTAGAAAATCAGGCTTAGAATAGTCATGCTCACAAATCTGCATTTGTATTTAATTTAATGCTTGTCATGTGGCTTTGAGATTTTGCTCCTCCAAAATATAAATAAGCCCCAAACCCCTGACAACTAGAGAGAATTCATGGCGGAAGAGTGAAGGGGCACTTGACAGAATCAAGGGTAACTTTAGGATGTGGGAAAAAAAACCTGAAGTTCTGCCTTTAGCCTTGTTAGAAAGTTGGCCAATCCCAAATTTGAGTAACATGAGCAGGAGGATGCTGGTGCCCTGATGATTGCATTACCAAATGTTTAAACAAAGGACATTTTGTGGTTTTGCTAAAGCAGCCTTTAACATCCCATCTCTATTAAGAAAAAAATATTTGGATTTAACAAATTCCTGTGAAATAAAAATGGCAGCAAACCATCTGGGTTCAAATGTACCAGGGTTTGATAGGCAGCTTTCTGCATAGTAAAGAAAAAAAGATGTTACTAAAGTTAAAAATGAAAAATTTAACTTTAAATATTAGGATAATTTACATTAAATTGAGAACAAAAAATTATCTTGCCTATTTAGTAAAACATAATTATGTTGCATCCTTTTTATTGGCTCATTATACTTTTGTATCTTATGCATATTTTAAGTGGAGTATGTTAATTAATGAAAATTTGTATTTGTGACCAATAATGTATATTAAGGAGGCAGTTAAAAAGGATCAATAAATGCTTGGTAGTGGTTAATCAACATTTATAATTAGGAATTTTTTTTTTTTTTTAATGCAGTCCAAGAACATGCTTACATCTTCTGGTGTGAGGGTCAGCAGCCTAGGGCTTGCAGGCATGGCATATGGAACCATTAGATTCAGTCTGTTGACATGGGACTTCAGTGACATTCAGTGTTGGGGGGCCTCAGCTGCAGGCATTCTCCCTGTGCCACTGTGGAGACAAACAGCAGCAGTGGCCATATCCTACCACCCACCTGCCTGTCTGTCTGACCTGGGGTGGGTCATTCTAGCAGGGAGTTGGAAAAGGTTGCCTACTAGGCCTGTGTGAAGTGGCTAGTATTCACTTCAGATTCGGCTAATTCGGGGGACAGTGATTCGATTCGGTGATTTGAATCACTGTCCCAAAGCGATTGGCCAAATTTGATTCGGAGATTCAGCCACTGCTGAATTGGCTGAATCTCTGAATCAAATAGGCCCCATCCCACCCACCCCCACAGCCCGTCCCGCTCTCCCAAGCATGTCAATGGCTTCCCCGCCTGACCCCAGTGTCCTGACACTTTTAAAAGAAAAGAAAAGAAAAGCCTTGCACTCACCGGCTCCTGCCAGGCAGGGGGTAATCCCCACTGCCCCGCACTGCGTTGGGGGTCTGCCATGAGCCCCCATCCCCAGCCTGCTCTCCCAGCTGTGTCAATGGCTGGCCTGCCCAGCCCAGCTTCCTAGATTTAACCCCCCCACCAAAACTCCTGCACTCACCAGCTGCTGCCAGGTGGGGGGGTGATCCCTGCTGCCTCCCACTGCCCCATGCTGCATAGGGGGACTCTGCCACGAGTCCCCAGAGGTCCCAATGGCCGCTGTAGCAGCCAGTGAGTGTGGGACTTTTTTTTTTTTTTAAGTGCTGAGACTGGGGTTGGGTGGGGCAGCTATTGATGGAGTTGGGAGAGTGGGTGGGGGATGGGACTCGTGACAGCCCCCCACACAGCATGGAGCAGTGAGAGGGAGTGGAGATCAACCCTCCCCTCCCACCTTGCAGGAGCTGGTGAGTGTGGGGCATTTTTTTTTTTTTTTTTAATGAGCCAGGATGCTGGGGCTTGGTGGGGCAGTCATTGATGGGGATGGGAGAGTGGGTGGGGGGTTCAGGGGAGCTCAGGCAGGGCTGGGGGTGCAGGCAGGGAATGTGGCCCCATGGGGGTCACCCCATGGTCCCCTCCTCCAGCCCCAACCCCCACCCCCTACTTACCAGCACGGAGTCTGGGTCCAGCTCCCTGTGGCAGCAAGCAGGAACTGCAAATCTCCAAAACTTTTCTGAATCACTTCAGAGGCTTTGAATTGATTCAGACCTTTTTAGTGGTCTCCTGATTCAATTTGGATTTGAAGATTCAGCTGCTGAATCGGGCTGAATCTCCTCTGAGTTGAATTGGCACCCGAAGCTTCACACAGCCCTATTGCCGACCATTCTTCTACTGAGTATAAATAACATAAATGGGTAAGTGTACTTGCTTCTAATATTTTAAATAAGTTAAACCCTTACTAAACTGTATGTAAATGCCCATGGTATATAGAATGTGACCATTATTTTTATTAAGTGAACACTCAACATCTCCTAACTTTATTAGGACTGGGTTCCCACTCTGCTGGACACAATACAAACACGTAAGTAGCCCTGACTGGTACTGTGGGCCCTGGTGATTTTGCTAGAGGAGCACAAGTTGAGACAGAGATCAGAGATCAATTCTACTGTCAGATAGGTGCAACATATCTGTATTGTTAAAACCAATTCTGTTTTTATTTTGTACTGTTAGAGCCACTCGTGTCATAATGTAGACTTGAAGGTGCTCATTCAGGCAATTCCACATTTAAATCATGATTACATATGTAAATTGTAATGCTTTTCTGCTCACATAACAAAGCATATACATATTATGGGTGCATCTACACATGCAAGCACGTGCGCTTGCAGCAGCTCAAACAGAAGCGGTGCAAATTTGAGCTGGGGCTTTTTGCCTTAGCGCACGTGCTCAGACATGCACTTTGTTGTGGAGCAAATTGTGCCACTTGGGGCAAAATAACTCTGTCTGGCTCCTCCCGAATCTGCAGCCAGGGGGAGCTAGAGCCTGGGGTCAGCACCTGTGCAGTCCCCAGCAGTATAAAAAGCTGCCCTGTCCTGGCCCCAGCAGTATAAAAAGCCGCCCTGGCAAGTAGCTCAGGGCTACTAGCTCTCAGGAGCTTCTGGGGCCCAGCCAATTGGTACCTGGGGACACTACCCCTTGTGCCAGCTGGACTGCTGAAGCAGCCCTGAGAGATCCCTGCACCCTCTACCCACTGCAGCAGTCTGGCAGTGGGGGCTGCCACCTGGCTGTGACTTGCAGCGCACCTGCCAGACTCAGACGGGGACTACAGAGCCAGTAGAGGCATCTGCCCCTCTGGGCCAGCTGCCAGTGGACTGTGGTTGCAAGGTTGGTCGTTGTGCGGCACTACTGCCATTTGTGCCCCCTGCCTGGCCATCTGGGCAGCTATCACCTGGAAGATGTTCCAGGTGTTGTGGCCTGCTTTGAACTGTCAAAGCATGTCCTCCTGGCCCCATTGCCCAGGAGGTCAGCCACAGCCAGATGGGTCCAAGGTGCCAGCTCTGAGAAGGCAGGGTCCTGCCACTGGCCTCCCTAGCAGGAATTCTGGTGTTCCCTATTGGAAAACTGAAAAATCCCTGATAAAACCCCCCGAAGTCACTGTGTAAAATACTCCCAAATCCATGTTCCTCCACAAGAAAAACAAAAGACCACTATAAAGAGAGAGAGAGAGTGAGGCAGAGACAGCGATCAGTTGGGCAGTGTTTTATTGATATATCTACAGTGTTAAAACAAGTCTCTTATCATAATAATAAAGTGAACTCTAAATACAGGTTTCATGAATTCATGAATACATATTTTGCAGCACTCCCACAGGGCTATGGGCCCCCAACAGGGGATTCAGCCCCCCAACAGAGGGTTAAGCCCCCACACAAAGGCTACACCCCAGCAGGGGATTCAGCCCCTTAACAGGGGGTTCATCCCCCACACATAGGGTTTGGCCCCCCCAATAGGGGGTTTGTCCCCCACACAAGGGGTACGGCCCCCCAATGGGGGCTAAAAAGTCCCTGCAGGGGCAGATGCCCCACCCCAGCCCCCTGATTGCTGTCCCACCTGGCCCCATCCCCCACCAGCTGCTGCAGTCCCCCCCAAATCGTTGTCCCCCCCCGCCCCAGCCGCCACTCCCCCAGACCCCC
>NW_005842334.1:967846-977291 GCF_000455745.1 Alligator sinensis | reverse complement strand
GGGGGAGGGGGGGCTGGGGGAGTGGGC
Organism: Alligator sinensis; assembly: GCF_000455745.1. Lineage (NCBI taxonomy): Eukaryota > Metazoa > Chordata > Crocodylia > Alligatoridae > Alligator > Alligator sinensis. The sequence continues at coordinate 977,264 of NW_005842334.1, read as the reverse complement.
AGGACCCACAGCCGTCCCCCCCACAGTCCCTTCCCCCCTCCTCCAGCCCCCTGACACCTTACTTACCAGCACTGGAGCCCTGGTGCTGAAAAACGCAGCCTGGCCGGCCGCGTGTTTCAGCACCAGGGCGAGGGGCAACCACAGAGATGCTCTGGTTGCCAGACCCAATATAGTACTTTGTGGTACCAGAGCATCTCTATGAAGGACCCAGGCTCTGGTTGCCTCAGGGTATAGTCCCTGCCCCACTTTCTTATACGTCACTTTTTTTAGATCCCTGGATATCCAGGGGTCACATTTCTTTGTTCCTGCATGTGCCTGTTGCCCTGCCTCAAAGGGGTTTGAGGCAGGACAAGAGGCACGTGCGTGCTTGTGTGGATGCGCCCTATATGTACAAATTTGACATAAAGTACCACAAGGTACTATATTGAAACTCTGTATAGCATACTCAACTTAATTCCTCTTCTCTCCCATACCCAGTCTGGTAAGCTTTCTTTTTTTTAACAAGCACATGGACATCCATCTTTGTAACTTAACCCACCTTGAAAATGAATGAAATGTAAACCCAGATGCAAACACACTTGAATACTTCCATACCTGTTGGAGGATTTTAGGGAAACAATGAGATATGTATATGGCTATATGCTGAAATTCATTTAAACATCTGAAACTTTGTTTCATGCAGTTTGAGGATAGCATTATATCAGAACTGTATTTTAATCTAGTTCTGCTTCCTAGCCGCAGACTACTTACTATATAGCATAGGCTTAAAGCATTTACCTTCCCTACTTTAACCTCTGTGGATTACACTAATGTCTCAGAATTACTTTCCTGTGATTTACAATTCATCTTTTTTTGCAAGACAGTAAACATGTACCCAAAGCTACAAGACAAAGTTACTAGACAGTGATTGACCCCAAACATTTTTAACCTTGCTTTTAAGTGTCAGAACTGATATCAGTTCTATTTTTTGTGACATACCATCATAATCAGCAATTATGAAAATGTACCTGGAAATTCAAGGAATCAGTCTTCCAAAAACTTTCCCAACATCATAATTCATGTGTAAAAAATAGTGGGGAAAAAAGTGAAAAATTGTGATAATAGCAACTCTGACTTGCATCTTTAAAGGCCATATTTTTAAACGGGACTCATGAAAAATAATCACAATTTTTTTTCAGTGGGATTTGATTGAAGGAATACTTTTTATTTGATTATTTTTTCAAGTTGCTATCTAGACTTAGCTCCTTACAGTTCTAAAAGTCAAATCTAAGTGGTACTGTTCACCTTTTTTAGTTTGATTCTTAGTAGACAAGAATTTTATTTGCATTATTATGCCATTACACAGAGCATAAATTATGACTCGGCTCCAAGTGTACACAGTACCCTTCCTGTTGTGAGTAGCTTATAGTCTAAATAAAGGCTGTACTGTTTAAAGAGAATACTTTGACTGAGGTGTTTAAATGCTCTAGATTCAATATTACAAGAAAGAAAAGGTCATAAAAATACTCTCCTTTATCCACTAACAAGACAGAAACATTTCAATGTTGTTTTAATCTATAGAAACTATGTCACTCAGAGACAAGGTTCCTAATTTTCCATGATTCTGCTTTTTATGTAATCACTTATACCACTGCAAAGAAGTGGTGGTGGTGGTAGGGGGAGTTAAATGCTACAAAAGCTGAGTGGTAGAATTTCATACCTATATTGAACTTACTGTACAGGGATAGAAATGGCCATCCAAGAGGTAAGACATCATGGAATCCTTCCCAAGTTGTTTTAGGAGTAAAAGTTGTTCTTTAATGCTAGGTACATACATTACACTTGCTGCACATTAAGTGCATAGAAAGTGCTTTACAGACATTCACATCACAGAAAGCACTTTAAAATTGGTGGATCCCACTCTAAATTAACTCTGGATGGATGCAATATCAGACTTTAGCAGATGGATGCACCAGGGCTCCAGTACTGGTAAGTAAGGTGTCGGGGGGCTGGAGGAGGGGGGAAGGGACTGTGGGGGGGACCCGGCCCCTCCATAGAGACACTCTGACGGGCTGCATATTTCAGCGCCGGGGCTCCGGTGCCAGTGAGGAAGGGGTGGGGGGGCTGGAGGAGGGGGGAAGGGACTGTGGGGGCGGGAACTCCGTGAGTCCTGCCCACTCCCCTAGCTCCCCCAGGCCCTCGACCCTAATGGGGCTAGCCCCATCCCACCAACCCCCCCATTGCTGCCCCCCCATACTTAAAAAAACTTAGAGTGCTTTATCAAATGTCTGTACAACATCCCATCCCAAGACAGGGTAGGTCACATTCCCTCAGCATCCTGGGGACCCTTTGCTGGGTGGCTTGCTAGCCTTGACTGATGTTTTGTCTCTGGATGAGCACTGGTCAAGCACTGTCCACAAACTATCACGGAGAGAAGACAGAAAAGGCTCTGATTCCTCTCTGCATGGCTGGGTGGGGATTGGGGAACAAAGCCTCTGTGTCACATGGATCCCCTGTGTTGCTGGGTTGGGCCTGGGTGGGGAGGGCTGGGTCTGAGCACCGGAGGGGATTCCTCCTGGCCATACCAGGAACTGGGAGTGGGAGAAGCCATGCCAGGCAACCTTGTGATGAAGCTGCTAGCTGCAGATGTCTAGAGACTGGGGTGGGTGCAGATGTCAAGAAACTGTCATGTGGACCTGGCCCAACCTCCCCACCCCCCAAGACCCAACTCAGCAATCGGGGACGAGGGGGGCATGTTCAGCGGGGGCTCTCTTGCCACCCTGTTCCAGCTTCTTGACAGCTGCAGCCAGCAACTGCAGCATAAGACTGCCTGGCCTGACTTGGCCGCACCGAGACCTGGGGAGGAATGGGGGGGTTCCTGTGTTGTGCAGACCTGGCCCAGGCCCCACAAGACCTGACCCAGCAATCTAGGAGAAGCCATACAGCACCAAGGCTCTCTTCCCCCTTAGTTGCTGCTGAGTCACCAGCTGGCAGGGGGATGGGACTTGGGAGAGGGCCCACTGTGGTAGCTTCCTGGAAGGTGTGCAGGAACACCGCCAATCTGCTGGCCTTAGCTAGCACAGGCAGGCTCCAATCTCTGCCCCACTCCCCCACCCCCATTGAACAATGAACATCTCTTTGGTTTGCTCCTGCTTTAACTTATAGCACTTCAAGTAATGTGCGACAGAGTGCTTCTGCCAGGGGCTTTTTGAATGTCTGTACTTGGCCCTAGATTTTAAACTATGTTAATACAATGAAATTACTTACTGAAAGAAATCATGACTATTGTATGACCCTCAGAACTGCAAATGATTAAATTGACTTTAACCCATAGGCTAAAGGATGAATTCCCCATCCACCTTTGAATTTGGCCCTATGGGTTTACCATCATTACTTTGTATGACTTCTTCAGTCTTTCAAGTCTTCAAGTAATTGTGCATTAGTGCTCTTGGTCCAAGGTCTTCCTTTGTAGAGCAGCAGCTCCAACCCTGCTTAATTTGTTCCCTATTTCCTTACTAGTATTTTTTCAATTACACCGTATTAGGGTGCTGTTCAGTTGCTCAGGGTAACGTTAGCTGTTGTTGCTTCCATTGATAGGCCATATCATCTCAAATTTTTAAACTTAAAAGTTAAAGTCTTTGGGCTGTTTTTTTTTTGGTGTCAATAATACCTGGGCATAACTGTAAAATTTTGTATTACTCAGTATATTATTTGTATTACATTTATGCCATATTTTGTATTACATTTATGCCAAGTATTTAATGAATTTTGCATAATTGCAGCTAACTTACATATAACCACACACTTCAGTTTAGAAAGCTGTGTAGATTTAGTGTGGTTGAAAAGTGTCTGACAACTGTAATTGATAACAACTTCTGTTTATCTACGAGGCTGGCTTCCCACATGTTTTCTCCTGCCAAGATGTCTCAATCCTCATCTTGGTGGTTTTCTCATGGAAAGCTTCTTTATATGGCAAATGCATATCTTGGCCCTCCTGTTGAATCTGCTCAGTAGTGTAAAATATGATGGTGAGCATGTGATGTGGCAGCATTGTCATCATTGTCATCTTCTTCTCATGTCCCTACACCACATTTGATCATTTTGTTACACATGCTTGCACTCGTTTATTGTACTTTGTGAGGTCTTTCATTGTACATGTGCCTTCAAGCAGCAGGCATTGCAGCAGGTGTTGCATAGTTTGAGGCCCTGTGCCACAATCTCACAGGTACTTGAACCAATGATATAATTCCAATTCTTCATTAGTTTCTTGGAGCGTCTGACTCCCAATATGTAGGCAGTTAAGACATTGCCACCTTTGCCATGGTTTGTCAGCCCCTACTGGTAAGGACTCAGGTGCTGGAATGTCCATTTTTCTGCTGTTAGGTATTTCCTTCAGCTTGTTCCACATTTGTAGTTGTCATCTTGGGTGAGGCATCAAGAAGTTGGGTGTTGGTGAGGAAACTCCTGCATGACTTCAGATGTTTGTGCACTGTGGGATGGTTGTACAGCAGGTATATCACATCTTCAATTTTCCTTGATTATTCTATCCTGCTGGCATTTCCTAAATTATATGCTTACTTTGTGACCATAGCAATCTTTCAAGCATAATTCATTTTTAAATATTATGTATTTATTAAGATCCACATAGAGACATAGTCTACAGCTAAATTTGATCTAATATATTCAAGAACTTGTCTCCTTCATAAACCTGAAAATAGTTGTCGAGGATTAGAGCAGCGCCGGCAGCTGTTTTTTGACCCCTCCCGGAGCAGTAAAACTTTTATCTTGACAGGCGGGTAATTAATGGATGGAGTGGAATTAATCAGGCACAGACATGTGTTGGTTATAGGAGATTGTTTATTTATGTCGCCCAGATAGTGACGTGCGACGCAGGCTGAGCCTTTGTTTTGTTATAGTTGCTTCGGTTACAGTCAAGCGTACAGGTTTGGGATATAGCCAATCAATTAATGATGAATGTGGCGCCGGAACGAGCTATCGTGCCTGCAGGGCTTTATTACGTCAAGATTTACGATGACGGGGAGTGATTGACGGGTGATTAGACCGCCAAGCCACTCTGGTGATGGACTCAGGTTTCTCCTCAGAGATTCCCCCGAAGTTCTCCGGCTTAGGCGGAAGTTGCTCAACTATTTATAGACAGAGGTAACTAACGGAGATATCCAATGATGAACTGTTAAGTGGAATCTTTAATTTTTTGCCAAGCAGCAGTTTTTTGTGTTATCAGGTTATAAGGTAGTGGGTTAGGTTTTTTGTCTGTTATGTATGAGGTTACGATGAGGGGCTTATGCTTGTTTTTTGACCAATTATATACAATTCTCCCTCTGGGTTTTATTGTAGGGATTTATGGCAGGGCTATCCCCTTTTATTCTGACCAATCATAAATCATGCTTAAGTTTCGTTTTTTGTTTGTAGGCTTAAGTTTTATTTTTTGGTTGTGACGTGGGCATAAATTTAAGTTTTTGGCAAGGATTTTTTTTAATCCTTAATTGACTACTGTGTGTGAAGTGAGGAGGATGGTCTGAATGGTATCTCTTGCTAGTGGCATAGGCACTGATTAATTGGGTTGTGACATGTCCCCTTGCCCATGGCACAGCAAGTGACCACTTATTTTAGGCTATAGCTCATTCTCGTCGTCATACTCATTGTCATTGGAGTCATCTAATGGCAAGCGGGTGTATATAAAAGCAGAAAGTGCCATTAGTCGTTTTTTTATGAGCAGCAAGATACAACAACCTAAACACACAACTATGGCTATCGCAATTAATGGCAAGCACAAGGTAATAAGCGGTCGGAGTGGCCCGATGTTCCAGTGGCTCTTGTGACGGGCTGTTGTTGTATATGGCCGTCGCGCTCACTGCCGGACCTGAAAAAAATAAAACGAGAGCAGCAGTTGGGTTTACAACAATTAGTTTGTTTGGAGAGTGGAGTACTGGTGGCCACTGGTTTTATGCATCCCTGTTGTTCGAGTCACTGTACGAGGGCGATAAGGGCTTTTTGGAGGTGTCCTTTGGTCGGGATTGGTTTATAACGCCATGTGGATGCATTGTGGAGTGTGGGTCTGTGCCGATCCGCTTCCGAAACGGTGATCGGGAGAGCTTGCAACACCTGTTCCTTCAAAAACCTGTTCTTTTAGTTTGAGGGCTCTCAGTCCAGGGATTTTTAAAATGTTGATGCCTCCTAGGACTGTCTTTAATGTGTGGTGGTATCCGGCCACTGTAACTTTATTTTTGTTGCGGTGGTGACGGAGTTTAACCCTTGGACTTTGATGGCCTTTTTTGTCTTTACGTGAGGCTTCGTTGGGGTGATGACATTGATTTGTGCCCTGGTGTCCAAAAGGAAGAGGACCTTACGTTGTATAGTTGGTTCAGCGACGTCGTAGACGACAAGCTCGGTGTAGGGATGAGAGTCTGTGGGGTCGGGTTTGAGTAGGCCGCCAGTGTGACCGGTGGCCATTACTCGTTTTTTGGGTTTTTTTTGGTATTTAAAACCCATTGCGGATGCTAGGAGTCGCTGGCCGTCGTCTCTTAAGACGCGCAGCTGTTGTTTGTTAAGCTGCGTGTTGTTTAGGAGGAAGCCAAACATGGCCCTCTCCTCTGGCGTCCTTGGTGGTGGGACCCGGAATTTACGCCGCAGGCCGGGGGGGTCACGTCGAGGACCAGGCTGGCGATGGTCGACTCTAGATGTTCGACTGGACACGCCGCGGATCGTGGGTCTGGCCCATCGGGGTTTGTCGTTGTAGAGTTCATGAGGGCCTGTAGCCATGGTAGCTCACTTAATAAATTCCACAACGGTTCGCCAGCCAATGGCCCCAAAAGGAGCCGGAGGGTTATGGCCTCCTTGCCCCCATATACCTCTACGCACGCTTTAATGCTTTTTATTGTGGTCGGGACTCGACCGGAATCGGTGAGGTGTTGATGAGGCCACGGGCCGCCTATTTGTTGGATTGTTATATCCAGTGGGTGTGCTCTAGGATTTTAGGACAAGTAGGATACCCCGATGATGGCTAGCAGCAGTTGTTCCGCGGAGGGCTTTAAGGGTCGTCCGTTATGCCAAGTGTAGGCTTTTTGGTATACTTGGCCTGCAACGAGAGCTGGGAGCGGAATGGGCCAATAGATATTGTCCGTTATTGTGTTTAAGTCAGTGGCATGTCTCCCGCTCCAGGTGGCCTGACGCGTTAGAAAACTAGCCTCATCTTGGTCCAGCGTGTCCGACCCGTACTCTACTAGCAACCGTCCTAATTATACCGCCAAGATTTTGCCAGGCTTTAACTTTGACTCCTTATATAAATATCGCATTTCTGGCCGAGTACGGGTATGGTATGTAATAGTCGTACGTGCCACTCCATTCTCATCTATGTTATGCTTTATTATAGCAACGGGGTGAGCTTGGACCGGAGCGGGGTCGGGGTTAACCGGGAGGGCCGGGTATAACTTCCCTCCTCCATAAGGGGGCGGGTCTATAACTGGCACCGCCTCGGGGTGGAATCACGGGTGGTGTCATTTGGGGAGGTGGGGCCGTAGGCAATGATGCAGCTGGCCGTCCCCCTCCGTAAGGGGGCGGATTCATGGCCGGTGCCATCTCAAGGGGTGGACCAGTGGGTGGCACCACTTTTGGGGGGGTGGGGCCGTAGGTGGTACCGCGGCTGGCCCTCCTCCTTGTGGAATTTGTGGAATCTTTTTATTGTCCCGCCCTTTTTTTCCCCCAGTGCCATTTTCGGGCGGTGGCTCAGGAATTTCTTTTGTTGCTGCATTCGCGGCCGCTTTTTTAGCCATGACTAGCTGGGCCTCTAAGTCCGCATTTTTCCGCAACACACCCGTAAAGGCACGGAATAGCACAATTATCTTTTTTTTGTCCCACTTTGGGCCTGCCCATTTTGTCGCAGTGCAGCCCTCAGTTTTTAAACTTTTGTGGAGTTGGGTTAGGAGCTCATGGCCATGCGATCCAAGCGCCAGAGTTGGGCAATTAAACTTGTCAGCCGGTGTCGGCTCCCTGCCCTCCCGTACATGGCGTATATAGCGGGCTTACTCTTGGGCAGGAGATGGATTCACTGCGCCTGTCGGTTTTATTCGAGCCAGAGAGATTGTTTTTGGGTTTTTTTGTGGCCTGTATAGAACCCGGTCACCACCCATAACGCAGCCAAACGCCCCAGGGGTTAGGTCTGTTGTCCACTCCTTGGTGACCCCCTCTTCCCCTCTCAGCGAGAAGTAGCTGCTGACGCACCCTGTCTCTGCTCCGCCCGCTTGGTGATTAGCGATGTGGGCCCATAATTCATCCGCGTTATCAGAGACATAGTCTACAGCTAAATTTGATCTAATATATTCAAGAACTTGTCTCCTTCATAAACCTGAAAATAGTTGTCGAGGATTAGAGCAGCGCCGGCAGCTGTTTTTTGACCCCTCCCGGAGCAGTAAAACTTTTATCTTGACAGGCGGGTAATTAATGGATGGAGTGGAATTAATCAGGCACAGACGCGTGTTTGCTTATAGGAGATTGTTTATTTATGTCGCCCAGATAGTGACGTGCAATGCAGGCTGAGCCTTTGTTTTGTTATAGTTGCTTCGGTTACAGTCAAGCGTACGGGTTTGGGTTATAGACAATCAATTAATGACGAACGTGGCGCCGGAACGAGCTATCGTGCCTGCAGGGCTTTATTACGTCAAGATTTACGATGACGGGGAGTGATTGACGGGTGATTAGACCGCCAAGCCACTCTGGAGATGAACTCAGGTTTCTCCTCAGAGATTCCCCCGAAGTTCTCCGGCTTAGGAGGAAGTTGCTCAACTATTTATAGACAGAGGTAACTAACGGAGATATCCAATGATGAACTGTTAAGTGGAATTTTTTATTTTTTGGCAAGCAGCAGTTCTTTGTGTTATCAGGTTATAAGGTAGTGAGTTAGGTTTTTTGTCTGTTATGTATGAGGTTACGATGAGGGGCTTATGCTTGTTTCTTGACCAATTATATACAGTTCTCCCTCCGGGTTTTATTGTAGGGATTTATGGCAGGGCTATCCCCTTTTACTCTGACCAATCATAAATCATGCTTAAGTTTCGTTTCTTGCTTGTAGGCTTAAGTTTCATTTCTTGGTTGTGACGTGGGCATAAATTTAAGTTTTTGGCAAGGATTTTTTTTAATCCTTAATTGACTACTGTGTGTGAAGTGAGGAGGATGGTCTGAATGGTATCTCTTGCTAGTGGCATAGGCACTGATTAATTGGGTTGTGACATGTCCCCTTGCCCATGGCACAGCAAGTGACCACTTATTTTAGGCTATAGCTCATTCTCGTCGTCATACTCATTGTCATTGGAGTCATCTAATGGCAAGCGGGTGTATATAAAAGCAGAAAGTGCCATTAGTCGTTTTTTTATGAGCAGCAAGATACAACAACCTAAACACACAACTATGGCTATCGCAATTAATG
>NW_005842334.1:923833-967425 GCF_000455745.1 Alligator sinensis | reverse complement strand
GCAGCTCGGGAGGGGGCGGGGGGCAAGCAGATCAGCAGCCCCTTGGTTCTCCACACCTGCTCTGCAGTCCCCACTCTGAAGGGGAGGTGGTTGCTGAGCAGCTTCTGTGGGACCTGAGCAGAGAAGCAGACTTCCATTGCTTCCCGCCTGCTCCTCAGAAGTCCCTGGCTTGAAAAGCTGGTGGGGGGGGCTTTGCTCTGCTGCTTCAGTCCTCCAGTTTCCCATGTTTTCCCCAGACTGGGATCACTCTAGTCTTGGGGAGGTACAAAGAGAAGCGGGGAGGTGGAAGTTGTAGGATGAAGGCTAGTACTGCTCCCTCTCCTGGAATTATTTCTGGTGGTGGAAATTTTCCACCACTAGAAATGAATGCTTGTATGGAGCCAATGAACTACACTTCCTTTATTGGCTTATGAGTTGCACTAGGAGACTTTTTTCAGTGACATAAATTGATTTTTTTTAATCAACCCAATAACATCAAATTCAGCTTTAATTTGCAGAATTTCCAGATGAAAATAAAATTACTGGGCTTGATTCACTGTTTATGGAATTGTAGAATCTTAGAAAATTAGGGTTGGATGGTGTCTGAGTGTTAGTGGCTCTGGCATTGCAACATCATCCAGCCATTTCTCTGGGTCTCTTAATCCGCTGCCTCTCTCTTCCTGTCCCGCTTTCTAAGCAGATCTTCCCTAGCAAACTCTTAATTAAAGAAAAAAATTACCTTAAAGGCTCCCCTTTAAAGAGGGGGATGGCAAACTGAAGAGTTCAGACCTATGCATGACAGTACTCTGGGAATGCGAGCTATCACACCAAGTCTCTGTTACTCTGGTCGCATCATTCCTCTAGCTACCCAGTAGCACAAAGATTAAGACACCTAAGATTTGGGTAATCTAGGATCAGTTCACTTCTCTGAAGAGATTAAATCACATATCCCATGAAAAAATCTTAACCTCCTGGCTATATGGTACTCTAGAGTGGTCTTTCTCGGTCTTTCCCATTGAAGCAGTTTACTTTTGTATGTTTAAATATTATTGGGCTAGCAAGATAGTGACAGTGATCCTGCTGGGACTTAAGCATAGAGGTTCCTGGCTAGAGGGTCTTGCTCCTCCACTTAGGTTCAGAGCAATTCACCATATTTGGGATTAGAAAGGAATTTTACCCCCATGGTCGTATTGGTCTGGACTGTAAGACTTTTTTCATTCCTGTATAGCTAGCGGTGTGGCCCTCTTCTTTGGAACTCTTGAGTATATTTTAACAACATTTGCAGCAGCAGGATGTTGACTTCCTGTGGCAAGTTGGACTGTTATGTCTTGTGGTTGTGTCGGGGTTTGTAGTTTTGCTAATAGTTTAGACAATGGATTTGTATGCGTTGGTTTTGATACGGATGATTCTGCTTCAGGCAGGGACTAGATGACCTAGGTGGTCAGGCAGGCAGGGACTAGGTGGGCAGGCAGGTGGAATTCTGCTTCAGGCAGGGGCTAGGTGGGCAGGCAGGGACTAGGTCAGGCAGGGACTAGATGACTTTGAGGTCCCTTCCAGCCCTGCTTTTCTATAATTCTGTAACTCGGGGGTTAGAGCTCTCACTTGGTATGTGGTGGACCTGGCTTTAAATCCATATTGTCTGATTTGGAGCAGGGATTTCTGATCCCAAATGAAAATGTTTCAGCTCTGTATTTCCTTCCTTGGTGTCCTTGCCATTTGCTGTGTGCAGCTGAGGTACGCTGAGCTGCATATTGAAGGTGCTATGGATCAAACAGATTATTTGTTTTGGGAATTGGGAAGGATGTTTAATGTTTCCATTGGGACAAATGATCAGAGGTGTAGGTTAAGGGGATAAGAAAAGGAATTTTGTTACAAAGTAAGAGAAGAATATTTACCATAGTTATTTGAATCGAAGATGACCCTGAATTTAGACTACCTCCCAATAATTAGGTTTTATACATAGAAATGTTATAATTTATACATTTGTTATAATTTTCCATGTAGAATCTAATTATTGGAGGGTTATCTTTCATTCATCTCCTCCCCCCTGCTCCCCCACTGCAGGGGGCAAGGCAGTTGTGGGGTACATGGTGCAGGGAGGTCAAGCAGCTTCCCCCCTGCTTATTTCTGCCCTCTCACTTGCCCCCCCCCGCCACAGCCTCAGGTCCCTCCTTCCTGCTCTGATCCTCCTCCTTTCTCCCCACCTCTGCCCCCCACTCTCCCCTACTCTTGTTCCTCACTGTAAGGCTTCGTCTGATTCTAGGTTAGGGCACTGAGCACAAGCCCAGCCCTGACCCATAACAGCCATGTGGGCTGTGCGCTGCTGCTATGGGGCCAGTCTGGGGCTGTGCTCAATGGTCCAGGTTGCAGCATGGATGGAATCTGCTGATGTGGAGCAAGAATAGGAGGAGGAGGGAAAGGGGCAGGCAGGAGAGCAGAGTCTGTGTAGGGGAGAGATGAGGGAATCGGGGGAGATGGCTGGGTGCAGAGGTAGTGGGGTGAGTGGTGCAGGCTGCTACAGGTAGGAGCTAGAGCCAAAGCCAAAACCAGTAGCTGTCTGAACTTGTACTTGGTTCTACGATGAGGGGCTTTCTCCCCATGTTATATGGTGGGGAAAACATTGCCTTATAATCAAGTAAATATGGTAGTCCAGTGTGTTTTGTGGAGCTAAAGGTTAAAACAGCCAGCTCTGTATGGTTACCAAGACCTGCAATATAGCCTTTGGGCCTCTTTCTTATTCTTAAAGAGAAAAAAGGACCTGAAGTATAGTATTTGCAGACTGTGCTCTCCCTTGGGTATCCTCTTGTAGAGTGAAGGAAGATTCAGAAATGAACTGGGTGCTAGGGCCTTAGGCTACAGAATAAGTGCTTATGCAAGGGGATGTCTGTAACTCCACACTGGATCCAGTTAATGGTTGTTTTGTGAGAGAAGTTTGACAGCCACCCCTAATGTGTGAGGAGGGGTAGGTGAGAAAAGTAGTTAGCCATGTTAGTCTGAAGTCAGGCAGAAGGCAGGGCAGGCTGGCACCTTTATAGACTTACTAAATCAGAGAAATATTAGGTGTATTAGGTGCTTCAGAATGAGATTCAAGACAAATACACTGCTTAAATCAGCATACTCAGCATACAGCCAGATTAGCCAGCCAGGAGGAAATGCTGAGGACAATGATATGTTTTATTTCCTTCACCTCTCTAACCTCCACCCTAATGGCTTCCCTGGGTGGAGTTGCTCTCAACCTCTCCTGTTGAGGTTGTGCAAGAATGAATTCAAGGAAGGTGTTCTTATTTCCATTGCTCCCAGGCTGTTCCTGTGTTTTATCCAATGATCACAGGTAAAACATAGAAGCAGTACTTAGAGCAAGGATCTGAACTCAGGACTCCCCTGAAAACCAGTGAGTGCCCTGAGTACTGTGCAACAGGCATGATCACTTTTGCTCTTCAGCTAAGATATTTAAAATCTATAGCATGGTCCAACTATACCAGGAAGATTGAATCATAGGGAAGTAGGGCCAGAAGGGCCCTCCAGAGGTCATCTAGTCCAAACTGAGACCTCAACTCAGAATAACTCATAGCCAGGTAGCAGAAGTGTAACTAAGGCAAGGCAAGCCATGCACCACCACAAGGTGTTGATTAAGAGCAAATGTCACAGCCCTGCTCTCCAGGACTCCACAAGATCTCTGCTTAGGGCGCAGAAATTGCCCGAGATGACAACTTGGGGTGCAGGGTTTCAAACCCCCTCCTCAAATCCGCCAACCACCATTGGCAGCTGCAAGATGGCAATTGCGCTGCTGGTATGATGATAACAGGATGTTGCCACCATCCCTGTGGTCTGGGGTGCACAGCTGCATTACTATGTTGCTGCTGGCTTGTAGTGCCTCCAGTACCTGCAGAATTTTATCAAATTACATGAGCCAATATTCAGCCAGATAAGATGTAGTGATTGTTTCTTCATAATTTTACTTAGCACATAGTATCGGATAACGGTGTACAAATCTGAGCAATTTCAGCTGTAGCGAATAAAGATTACACAGTTCAGTTTACTGCTGCTCTCCATGGCTTATGCTTTTTTCAAGGTCAGTATAGTTCTGTCTGAAATTATTGTATAATAAAGAGTGGGATTATACTAAGCTTAAAATCATTCCATCGTGTCTTTTAAATTGTGCAGCAAAGATTTCAGTTCATATGTAAAGTATGTTTTTGGAGGTCACCACATTATAGCTACTTAACACACAGATTTGTAGTGTTCCCTTTTTGCTTATCACAAATGTTTAATGTTATTGAACAAGAGAAGAAATGTTATCTATTTTAAAGCAAAAGGGCATGTTTAAATGAAGTGGTACAATAAATACAAGGTAAAGAGAGGGAGAAAGCAGGTAGCAATGGAAATTTTAAGAGCATATAATCAGGTCCTAGATTCTTAAAAAAGATGTTCAGTAGTTTTCCAGCTTTCTATCTGACTGAGAAATCTGTCTCCCTTTGCACATTTTTGCCAGACACAGACCAGCAAAGCTATTTGATATTGTGTGTCCCCACTCCTTATTTCACTTTATGCAGCGGGATGAATAATTATTGCCTTGATCTGCTGGTTATTTCTGCTTGCTTATAATTGTTTGATTTTAGAAACGTAAGTTATGATATCTAAGAATTGCTACCAGCAATTCAGGCTTTTATCCTTTGATATTATATATTGTTCTAGTTCCAAGATAACTGTCAAGTTAACTTATAAAGATACATATCTTCATTTTTAATATATTTATATTTTAGTGTATTCATTATTTATTGGTAAATCTATAATTTATTTAGATTATTTAGACTTACTAATGAAAAATAATTAGAATCTTACTTTGAAGAAAAAATAATGAATCCCAAGGATACTCCATGGTCTTGAGTCTCTCCAAAAAAAGCCTCCCATAGTCCACGGTTTTTAAACTCCATTTCTTTGTCTGCTTTACAAAGTCTGTTTACAAAATCCATTTTTCTCCCCTGCTGCGCACAATTTCTCTCTGCTTCCCTGTCATTTACTCTTGTGCAAGGATTATACCATATGGTTCTAATAGGTTTAAAAATTATTTAATCTTCAGGAATGTTCCATGATATAATTCTTCAGTACTTAACTCTTAAACACAGAACTGGATGAGGCCTTGTGGGCCATCAAGTCCAATCTGCTAAATTTGTGGGTAGCTATATACTTGAGTGATACCCAAAGTCTATTGTCAGTAGCATGTCAGAATTTAAATAACTTGATTCAATAGAATATATCAGGTAATTACTTTGGACAATAAAAAAGTGTTTTGTTTTTTGACAGAAAAAAATTGAGTATTGATAAAGTTTCATTGCTTTGCATTCAGGTGTATTAGTGTTTACATAGACATCTCTACAATTTAAGATTTGCATAAGGAAGTGCAAGTGCATGAGAGATGCTCACAAGGTGGCCTCAGTACCTCATTTCCAGGCTTAGCATGTGTGGAACAGGGATGGGTGAGTGGGGCATGCTTTCAGAAGCACTCTTGCAAGTCCCACAAAAGCACTGTGGATTTGCTCATAGTCTCATGATGAACAAGGTAAGAAACTGACCTATCAGGAGTTTAATAAGTCAGAAAGTAAATTATGAGTATCCTTTTTACAAGACAGGACAGGTGGTAATCCTAATTATGTATGAGCTGTGTGGAAAGAAAAACTGTTTGTCTTCAGTTAGCAATATTAAAACTAGAAAGAGGAAGTAATTGGCCTATATGTTATAAGCACAAGAATCTGATTTAACCAGAATGTGAATCTATATGAACTTTATAGACCTATATCGTTTGCCATCCTGGTTATGATCCCAAACAGAGGATTAAAACCCAGAGCCCCAGTATGGACAACCTGAATTACAGGTGCTGAGGAGTTGGCTGTTCTCAGTTATTTCTGGGTGAATACCCAACCCAGGTTGCTGGACAGATGCAGGGAGCAGGTGATGCTAAAAGGAAGCTAAGAGGGAGAAGCGTGCTGGGCCAAACAAAGTGTGAATGCAGCTTTATTTCCGCAAAGAGAAAGCAGGATCACTCTGGAGGTTACATGTGCTCTTCTCCTGATACAACACAGGATAGATTACAGATTGCCAGCCCATCTGTAAAGAACCATAGGATTAATCCTGCAGATAGTTTCAAGTCCCACTGAAGACAAGGAAGAAATACTATTTGTGGAATGGTCTTTAGAATTATATTTGAAATAATTCCTCAAAAGCTAGGTTCCTGTCTAAACTGCTAAGCACAAATCCAGAGCTGGTACAAAGAGCCCTCGGAGGGTCAGGTACAAAAGATGGCCTTAAACCCTCTGCTAACCCCATGATGTAATTTAAAGTCTTTCAGTACTGCTCTGAACTGTACCAGCCACGTGTGGCAACCCCCAGCCAGTTTCATCTGTAGGATTTAATGTGTTCCCATTTCTTACTCCCTTCATCTGCCACATACGCATTTTAAATAGGGTTGGATCAAGCTAAATACCTAATCATACAGATGTTCTTGGGGCTAAATTGGGCAAAAAATAGCAAGCCCAATCTAAGTTAGTTTACTTCAGGAGGTAAACTAACTTACGTGGGGAACTGGTTAGTCTGATTCAGCCCCAGGACAGTGTTATTCCTACCCCCCTGACCCTGGCCAGGCTATTTTTAGTCCCCCCAACCCTCCCACTCCTGAACAGACAAAACGCCTCATCACAAGCCTGCCAATCCAACCAAACCTCTCCCAGATCTACCAAACCCCACTGTGGATGCACCATCCTTCCCACCTGTCTCTCCCCTGAAGCTATAAAGAAACAGCAATGTTTGATTTATATTTTTTTGCAGAACTTCAGAGTTACATCATTTGCCTGAGCCTGTGATTCATTTGTGCTGTGCTGCAAAACTATAAATGTATAGTTAATAAATGCTAAGCATACTTTGTCATCATAAAGGATTTTCAGTATGTATTTCTTTATACATAAGTTCATTTATGATTTAAAGAAAGAGATAGAAGATGATAGAGTGAATATATCTAAGCATACATGGGTACCTGATATACATAGGCACTAAGAATATATAGTCATTATTCTTCAAACAGATCATATAAACAGAAGGTTCAAAAAGGATACTAATGGTCTGGTGATACATCAGCCAACAGGCTTGTGTTGCAATAAATTGAACTGCAGCAATTCCAAAATTTGGGATATTATTGGTAACTTGACTAGGCGTATACAATATGCATATGCTGCTGTTATGCCTCCTATTCCTGGAAAGCCAGAATTATTTTGTGGTGGTTTTTCTAAAATTGTGGTGGTGTTGTTGTTAGTAGTAGTAGTACTGCCATGTATAGAGCTAGTAAACCTCATATTATTTTGAAACAGTCCTGCATGTCAGTTGTAATTTGCTTTTCTATCCTTTTATTTTTAAAGCTCGGTGTAAATATCAGCTATTCCTCATAACAACTCTTGTTCTAATTAGCATTTATTCCTATTTTAAACGAAAAAATAACAACTCTGAAACGTTATCTTCAAGAAAAACTAGATCTATTGAATATTCAAAAAATTGTTACAAAAGAAAAATGTGATCAGTATATACTTACCAAGTTTTTAATTTTATTTATTCTATTTACATTTTCTTTACTATATATTTGTTCAATCTTTTTGCTATGTGGTAGACAATGCAAGTGTATCCAAATCACTGTTACTATTAATGTAGTTTTTTGGCTGTAGGTTTTCAAAAATGCATAGCACACTTAACTGGCCAACATGAGAAATTCTGCTAGTTGCCCATGCTCCCTTAGTATATGAAAAATGGTGCTGGCAGCTGTTTGTGTATGTTAAGAGAGGATGTCATTTATGTCTCTCTTATTAAATCCTTGATTGACGCAAACTGCTTAAATCTCCTTACAAAGAAACAATCATTGTGAAGCATGCTGGGAAGGGCAGGCAGGAGGCAACTCAGCCTGTCCGGGAATGTTCCTAATATGTAGAAGAGTATCATTGCACATGAATGGCCGTTGCTCGTGTTTATCTGATCCTTTGCCCTCCTGGAAAAGAGAATAGCTATAATGTTAAATCAAGACATCATCATCCTCCTTTCCTTACGCACCCTTCCTCCTCCCCCCCCTCCCCCCGACCAAATGCCAAGTAAATTTGATGATTCTTTGGGGTGTTCAAGGGCCTGATGAGTCCCTGCAGTGTGATTTTGTTGTTGTTGTTGTTGTGCTTATGTTACATTCAATCAAAAAGATGAAGAGTAAGCTATGAACACTGCAATACAGTCCTCAGTGACCTGCTCCTAATAGGAGGGCCTTATGGAGGAATCAATAATTTGATCTCTGAATGGGTTTGGAATCATTTTGCAATGTTTATAATGGTAATCCACATGCAGAAAAGGGACAAAACAAATTAATCTGAAATGAAATTGCATTACTTAAACAACAAAACTTTGCTGCCTCCATTTAAGACATGGTTAAACTTGATACTTCTGCAGAGATGGCATGACCTGTTTTGTTATCTGACTTGTTTCTTCAGTGACAATTTGACAGCCATAAGTTTTATCAGTCTTTCATACATTTTTTCTCACTAAAACTGACATACAAACCTGTCAGTAAATCAAAAACATGTAACAGAAAGGAGAAAAGTATTCTTTAGCAAGACCCTGTCAGAAAGACTTGCCACATAATATCCTGAAAATAAAATCAAAACCAAAGATTTCAGAGGAACGATGGACTGGGAACAACCTGATCTTTACAAGTGCTTGAATTATTAATACCAGTTCACCACTGCAAATGACAGAGCTAGTTTTCCACAGCTGATTTTTACTGTTGAACTCAATAATTTCACAAAAGAAAAATTTGCCCTGACCAAGTTTGCTGTGCTTCAAATTAAAAGAAAAAGTTTTTGTATTAAGAAAAGGCAGCAATATTACTTGACAAGTCTTGCATTAATGAAGAACCAGGAGAGAAAGAGAGGGAGAGAGAGGGAAAAGTAAAGAAAAAAGGTAACATCAGTGTGCAGTTGAAGCTTTGATGAAACACCAATGGAAATCATGCTAAATTCTCATGATTCCTGATTTACCGGGCATTTTTGAGAAAATGGGAATCTGTGTTCCAGGTATTGCAATGAAAGAAGAATAAAAAGAGGAAAATTAGAAGAATAGTGGAAACAAGGGATATTATCAAGGGGACTGTACTGCAAGTATGGTGGGAGAGAATGATGAACTGGCAAGGGGGAGGAGAGGAGGAAAGCAATACATAGAAATTATAGAGCCTATTAGAAAAAAAATGAAATGAGAGGAGGAGGAAGTGGGCACAGAGAGGAACAAGAACACAAAATAGGGAGGGAAGCTCTAAAATCAGCCCAAGAAACATCTGTGTAAGGATGGGGACAAGAATAGAAAGTCACAGATAGACAAGAAATTAATTGCAAAGTTCAGAGCAGAGAAAGAGAAAAGTTGATTATCGAAAGAAGCCATATAGAACAGTTCAATTCCAAAAGCAAATTAGAATAATTTAGTTATTCTTTTAAAATGCATTGGACCTGAGAATATTCTTGTAAAGAGACCTTGGCAGTTATACTGGTGTTATGCTGTTGATTTTGGTAGGATCAAAATGTCACCACAAAACACAAGATTCCAAGTGAAAATGAGGTTGGTACGCTTAGCTTATTTCCCGTTTTCCCCTGTTGCTAAATGGACATTATTGGAAGACCAAGAGATCGAGCAGAAGGGTGTAATATTCATGAAGTTTTACTGGCAAAATGCTCTCTAGTATTTAACCATTTGTAAATGTGACTATCTAGAAATGTTGGTTCTTTCAGCAGTGAAATGATATGCATAATTATTTTAGGTTCAGAGCAAGCTTTCAGTCTTCTTACTAACAACCTTACAAAACATCTTCAGCTTGTTTATTGTTTAAGGAAGGAGTAAAACCATATTCTGTGGAGAGAGATGATTTCTGTTTTTCACCACAATGCATAAGCTAACACGCACATGCTCCTTCCAATCTCAGTCATTGGGCTGTGGGGCAGAGGATTTTGAATGGATGTGGAAAGTAGAATGTAACAGACCATGGGGGGAAAAGTAGGAGGATTTGTGAATGCTGCCATAACAAGAAGTGAACCCCTTGGGTTAGGGACAGACACTACGCAGAAACTAGTGTGAGCGATCAGAATCTGATTTAAATCTGCAACAGAACAGATGTTCAGTGCACATTAACCAGTTTAAAAATGTCTGAAACCAGTTTGAGGTAAACCTGGTTGAGTTCAGAGCAAATGAGTTAAGCATCAGGCTTAACTCATTTGGGTCAAACCGGTTTATGCAATGTCTGTCCCAAACCCCTTGCTGGTTTAAGATAAATTAGACTCGACCACCATCCTGGCATGCTGTCTGGGCTGGGCGGGGCTCTCTGCTTCACAGCAGGGCTGGCCTTTCCCCTCTGCTTCCTGGGTGCAGCTGTGGCAGAGATTGCAGGTGTCTGCCTGGCTGCTGCTCCCCACCCCACCTCTAAGCAGGGATTCTGCCGTGCTGTCTGCCTTACACAGACACACAGCATTAGTTAGCAGACCACATGCTGGCTACGGTCTGCTGGGGAAGACGTGACAAAGGCAGAATCAATAGGTAGCTGGTAGTGTCCCCCTGTTATTTTCTTAATGGGGTAATAAACACTGAGTTAGGGTTGATAAACATTGTTATCAGTTTCCTGCTGGGCATGTCAAGAGAGGGTGGGGGGACCCCTCCTTAATCAGAGCATCCTGCTGGGGCCTGGCTATGCCCCCCTCAGCTCAGCACTGTAGAAGGGAAGGGAGAGCTGCTCTAGCGCCCCCTGGCTTCTAGCCTGAGCCACTGCAGGCATGTGCCTGAATTCCCTCAGTCCAGAGGGGATGTCTGGATGTTTACAAACTGGTTTAGCCTAGCCAGGTTAGACTAACCTACAAAGATTGAATTAATCCAGGCTTAGGCTTTTTGAATGTCTGTTCCAAGCCTTGGACTCTCTTCCCATCCTGCCCTCAATCTCACTGAAGTCAGTGAGTGGATTGTTTGTTTGTTTGTTTGATTGATTTTTTTGTGCATTTCCCCATCCCAGCAAAGACTCAGGGTGGTTTACAATAAGAAAACAGAATTACTTTATACAGTAGGAGAATGAGCAAGAGAACAAAACCACTTCCATGAAGAGCTAGGACAGAAGATTAGCTTTTAGTTCTTTCTTTTTAATTTTATTTTAATCAATATTTTGATTAACTGAATATGGAAACAGGCCCCATTTGAATCACCACTCTTTCTGCTCTTTATTTCACTTCCTTTTCCTTCCTGCTGCTTCATCTTTCCTGTGTATAGAATTTGTTTAATTGCACTTATAAGTCATATCTTTTCTTTTAGACTTAATGCAAGTCTCACCATCACAGATTAAATGTGTTCAAGGTCGTATCTCTTATGTACTAGAAATGGTATATAGTCTTCTGGAATGTTCCTTCCAGCAATTTCTTGTCTAAATATTATGAACAATTCTAAGGCACTCATCAGATCTGGGACGCAAAGTTTTTCTCCTTATTCCTGGCTCTGATTATTCTCTGCCTCTTGCTGCAGGTGCACTTAGATTTGGTAGGCTTGGTTTATTTTGCCACTGAAACTTCTTATAAGAGCCAAGTATAAAACCACTTGTTTCTATGGTACATTTGTAGTTTGGTGGTCACAGATATGCTTGGTCAATTTTTTAAATTCTTTTCTCTGACTCACTAAAGCAATATGCTTGTCTATCATGTTTTCACTTTTCAAAGGCTGAGATGCAATGCATTGTAATTTTAAATCTGTTATGAAATTCCATAATTTAAAATTCTAAATATACGACTTAAGGCAAATATGTATATTTTACCTTATGTTACCTAATTGCTTTCTGAATAATCACAATGTAAAAAGGCAAATTTTAGCTTTAGAAAGAGGATGGGAAAGGAAGTAGAGTCACATGATGTCAGTAGGTGTTTTGGCTTTGAGGAGATTGCAGAAATAGCCCGAGTTAGAGGAAGATAATTTTTTATTTGCTTTCTTTATCTAAAGATAAATTAATGATAATCAATGACAGAAAGTATAAAGGTGGAATAAAATGAAAGTAGAGGAGAGGGGAAGTTCTGAATTTAGCAAGACCTCTTTATGTAATGCAATTTCTTAATTCTCATGAAGTCAACTAGTAATCTGAATAAGAACAAGTTATTTGCTATATTTTTTTTCTTAACCCCTGGTTTCATATTCTGCCAAAGTTTATTAAAAAAAAAAAAAAAAAAAGAAACCAAACTGATACAGGTAAACTAAAATAACAAGGGGGAAATATTTAGAATGGAAAATGAGCAAACATTAATGGTGCACACATTGATTAAAATACTTCATGTGCATACATGTATAAAAGATACAGCATAACAATGCTTGGGTTAACTAGCAGACCTAATTTATAATATTCCATTGTATTGTTAGAATTGCATCAAGCTATTAAGCAGGAGAATCTTACCTAAAAGATGCCACACTTTTATTATTCACTGACTTCATAATTCACTGACAAATTTAGGGGCAACAGGCATCTGGGCCCAGATTCCCTGCTCAGAACCTGTGCATCTGCCTCTTGCAGAGCCTGGAATCAAAGTCTCTCTTTTGGTTTCAAAGAATATGATTACAGGTCCAAGTGAAACACTCCAGAGGGAAACATGAGAATTAGGATTGCCTGGGCAAATTTAATTCACCCCACCTCATGTGGAAGTGCATTATAATATGTTTCATAAATTTCATAGATAGTAGGGTCTGGAAGGGACCTCATAAGATCAAGCCCAGTCCCCCTGTCAGAGGCAGGAAGTCTGCAGGGATCAGGATGTTTTTAAATTACAAGGTCACATAACATTTTTCCTGTCATTCCTGCCTTGTGCAGTGCACAGAATGGACTGACTCTGGAGATCATTCAGGATTGTGCCCATACAGATCCTGTTTCTTTTGTTGCATAAATGAGAAGTTGTGGAGTTTGAGGCAAGGAACTGAAACAGGAGAAAGAAGATTCTTCATTCTGAAACACTGAATGATGAGAGAAAATAAAATATTGAAGAATTTCCCATCACCTACCAATGTCGGGGTCTTGTGTTTAAAAAAAATAAAAAATTGTATATGATCTTGGTCATATAAGCTGTTAGATGGCAATATGCTATGTAGTCCATTTGCTATCAGTTGGGGCAGTTCCAAGGAGCAAGGGGGGGAGATATGGTGGGCGGGGGGTTCTTACATCACCACTGGCTGTGTGACGCCTCTGCTCTCCACACGGCTCCTGCTGGAGCTCTGCCCATGAAGCAAGGTCTTTGAGCTCACCAGCTTATCACTGAAGGCTCTAACTGAAGCCCCTTTCACACAGCTGCAGAGCCCAACAGATTGCTGTTGCTTGGCCCATCTTTTCATCCACTGTTAAATTCAGTGGGGAGGGAGGAAGGGGGTCTGAGTGGCAGTGGTGTTCACCCCCTGGGCTCCGGAGCTATGTGGAAGCAGGAGGTCCTGCCAGAGTTGTGCTGACAGACTGGTGAGCTGGCGTACCACACAGTCAAAGGGGGTGTAACCACATCCCCCTCACTTCCCTGTAGGATCTTCCCATTCTTTTTTATGTTTAATGGGGGAATGAACATAGGTATGGGGCCTATAAACATAGGTAAGCAGTTTCAAATAGTGAATAGCAAAAAGTGACACCTTTCAAATTGATTTGAGGGAGTTATTTCAATACTGTCATAGCCGTGTGTTGTAAAAATGAGTTAGAATAGCCAGCTTGATTATTTCTACATGGCAAGGGGGTTTCATAACATTCTGTGATAAATTATTTTTTCCAGCAAAGAATGTCAAATAGAACATAGACAACCATGTGACTAATCCATTTTTATAGCAAAGATGGAAGTAAGACGGAAAAAATATTTTTAAATAGCTTATTTTTAATCATTTTAGTGAGCTATTGTAGTGACCCATTTTTATATACTCTTGAAGGCTGTAATACAATGAGCCTTCTGTGATGGTATGGAAAAAGCAAGCCAATTCACACACTTGGAAGTAAAACGATTCTAACCACTTAATTCAACAAAACTTTTATTGGTAACGAAAGTAATTTCATTCTTTTTCACAAGCATTTAATGGTAATACTATTACTATATTCTTTTTTTGGAAATTGGTCTCCTACTTGATATTTTCATTGCCAGTAAATACTTTCCTAACAACTTAAAAGCTAATTACAAACGCTCTTCTCTGCAGGGAAAAATCATGTTTAAGAAAAAATAATAAGGTTGTTACAGTTCACTTTAGACTTCCAGTACTTTTACAGTCTCTTGCTTCAGGAATCCTTACTAATATGTAGACAAATTAGACATCCTTTCTTAGACCTCACTCAGGAGTAGAAATGATGAAATATGGAGAGAGACAGTGAAAATTACTTACCCCTCTTAGATGTGAGCCATGTGACAGGTATTCATGCCTGGTTCTCTTTAGCATGGAAGTGCTGTCTTGTACTCTGCATGGGATAATTTTCTTAGCCAGGATTGCAGAGTACAGGACAATGTGCAGAAGGAGGGTATTCCTGAGTCCTAATCCTTATGGTAGCTTCACCCCCACACAATATTCACCTGCAGTGTTCTTCCACCAAACTGATATGGACACAATCTCCTCTGTATAGGGGAGTATTTTAAGCATCTCCCTGGTAAAATAATGTAATTTTCCATCTACCAAAGTTTAAAGTACATTGGGAAAATGACACAATAACAGAGTATGGTACACAGGATTGCATTTTGGGGTTCAATTCTCTTCTGGAGAAATATGTATTTCCATTGTATATTAACAGAAAATTTGACCTCTGTATGTATGTATATGTGTGTGTGTGTATATATATATGTGTGTGTGTGTGTGTGTGTGTGTGTGTATATATATTTCATAGATTTCATAGATATTAGGGCTGGAAGGGACCTTGGAAGATCATCAAGTCCAGCCCCCCAACCAAAGGGCAGGAAGTCAGCTGGGGTCATAAGATCCCAGCAAGATAAGCATCCAATTTTCTCTTGAAGGTGTTCAATGTAGGTGCTTGAACCACCTCTGATGGCAGGCTATTCCCGACCTTGGGGACTCGGACAGTGAAGAAATTCTTCCTTTTGTCCAGCCTGTCCAGCCTGAAATGGTCTTGCAGCAGTTTATAACTGTTCGACTTAGTCATCCCTTGGGGTGCTCTGGTGAACAAATGTTCCCCCGGATCCTGGTGAACACCCCTGATAAACTTATAGGTGGCCACCAGATCACCCCTGAGCCTGCGCTTCTCTAGGCTAAAGAGCCCCATAGCTCTTGGTCTGTCATCGTAGGGTCTGCTTCCCTGACCTCTGATCATGTGCGTGGCTCTTCTCTGGACTCTCTCAAGCTTCTCCACATCCTTTTTGAATTGTGGCGCCCAAAACTGGACACAGTACTGCAGCTGCGGCCTCACCAAGGCTGAGTACAAGGGGAGAATGATGTCCTGGGATTTTCTTGAGAAGCATCTATGGATGCAAGCCAGCGTTTTGGTCGTTTTACTAGCCGCAGCGTGTGTGTGTGTGTGCGCGCGTGTGTGTGTATGGGGGGTGGGGCGTGGACAGGAAGTCAGCTAGGGTCAAAGGATCCCAGCAAGATAAACATCCAAGCATTTCTTGAACGAGTCCAGAGTAGGTGCCAGCACCACTTCTGGAGGGAGGCTATTCCAGGTCTTGGGGGCTTGGACAGTAAGTAGCCCCTCAGGCCCAGTGTCACAGCTCCATGCTCTGGATTGGTCCCGTGTGGCTATTCACAGGGTGAGAAATTTGGTGAGAGGAGTGGCAGGGGGCGGTGGGCCTAGGAGCACAACGAATAATTCCTAGGAGCCACAGCAATTAATGCTGCCACTACCCACCCACTGTCAACTTTTTGATCCTATGGGCCAGATGACATGGCTCCATGGGCTGTATTTTTGACATCTCTAGTAGAGAACAATCTCCTTGGAGGTGGCAAAACTGCTTTCAAATCCATAATCTGCATCTTATTGGGAGAAAGAGAAAGAAAGCAAAATATGGACTCATTTAATTAGAAAGAGCACTCCCAAAAGATGTCGGAGACCTGGGTTCAAGTTTGTATTCCAAATCAGGCATAGTGGGTATTTGAAAACACGTCTCCCAAAGTGCCTTGCTGTATGGTATATTGGATATATGCGTACCAGCCAATTCCAAAGTTGTCTTCTGATGCAGTTGGTGTGTTCTGAGAATACCTGCTGAATTATGTTTGGCAAGCAAGACAGCAGAATTTTGTGAATCTCATGGAGGTTTATACGCGAGTTAGTTGGGTGTTATCAGGACTTTCGAATTTTTGTGCCTGCTTATTTATGGAAACTTAGTTGCATACTGGAGTAGTAAAAACCTAGGTACTTAAGACAATGTAGGTATGTACACGTTCAGGTGAGCAAGAGCTGTGTAGATCTCAGTTGCACCTAAATGTTAGACTTAAGAGCCTAACTATCACTTTAGGTGCTTAACTCCCTTTTGTGTTGATACTTACTGGTCATGTCTACATGTGCGCTTAACTGCAGAGTAAACTAATTAGCTGTGGAGTATAGTGTTGCCATCTGCATGAGTGACTCTGTTAGGCCACAGTAAATTAATGCTGTCATAAGATAATACTGTGCACGAATCCAGTTGTGCCTGGTCAGCCCAGCCAGCAGGGAGCTAGATTTCTGCCTGCCACCTAGCCACATGGCTCTATACTTTTAATACCCTCATGCCCCAGCTATGTCCAATGTCCAATGCCACCCCCTGCCCCTCCAGGCCTGCCCCCCCCACCAGACACTGGGCTACACCACTGCTGCCAACCACATACCCACACAGCTACCCACTCCTTGGGCCTGACCTCCCAAGCCTGCTGCCAGCTGCCACCCACTGGAGCCTGGCTGCTGCAGCAGGGCAGAACAGAGCAGGAGTGTCCTGGTGTAAATTGCTCCGCCCTGCCTCAAACTGCTGCTGTCCCTGGTGCACATATAGAAGCTGCACCTGGGAGTAATTTTCTCTGGGCCAAACAAGAGCTTATTGCTTTGAATTAATTGCATGTGTGGATGCACCCACTGCAAGCAATATGTCTGCTACATAGAATGCTTGATAGGGTATACTTAACCCACAGCCTTATTTTAAGAGGATTGGCTCCAGACTTCTGAACACCTAAACACATAAGCACACTCACATGTGAACAGTCTCAGTGGGTTTAACAGAACAACTAACATGTGCAAGTACTCACCCGCACGTGTATTTGTAGGGTTAGGGTCCTTGTTTGAATATATATATATATTAAGTAGCTGTTACTACAAATAAGATAGTGAGGTCAATACTTATTTTCTAAAATCAAATAACTTGAAAATGGCAAAACATAAATTTCTTTTTTTGAAGTGAAAATTTCAGTTTCAGATTTTTTTTCTTCATTGATCAACTTCTAATAACTGCACAGAAATAAGAAAAAAAAAAGTTAATAAAAATGAATGTCTGATTGTCTTTTTATATATAGGAATGTTTTTCAAAGAAGGAATATTTCCTTAAAGGAAAATAAGTTATTTTTGGCTGGATGGCCAATTGTTACATATTAGCAAGAGGTCAAAAAACAAGTCTATCATTATTTATCATCTGGAGCCATGCCTGCTGCAAGGCACACACATTTGATTAGTACAAAATATGTTGTTCCAAGTAAGCAGGCTTCTTTCCTAAGATAGCTAACGTCATTGAGAATGGAGAGGACCTTCCCACTGTGACTTGTTAATTGATGTTGACGGGGCACTCCACTGAGCTGTAGCCTAACATAGGAACTGAATCAGATCAACAGCTGATCAAATCTTGGAAGAACAGTAAAACTCCATGAAGGCAAAATCTACATACTTCAGATCAGGCCATAGAAGGAAAAGTAACTCAGCTGATACTTGAGGCAGACTTCGTTGTCTTTTGTTATTACTGCTGTGTTGTTTTGCTTCTGAGTTTTTCTCCTGTAGTATTCTTGCTGGAGCGACTAGCCTATTTGGAACCAGTCTGGCATGCTTGACAGAATCCCGATGTCTTCACAAACTAAACACATTATTCCTGGGGTAAGCATATGTGGAGGGAGGGCAGACCAGATGCTCAGTGTGCCTTAACTTAAAAAATGAAATGTACAGTCCTGCTAACAAAATTAAGTGGACTGCAGTTAAAATCATTCAGTTCACGGTAATGATTGCTTTCATTTAGCAAAACTAAAATCTTGGTTAGCAAAAGTGTCAGTCTTTTACTAGCATGTTTAACTCTTCTTTTAAAAATTACTTTGCTAGATGATGAGTCTCTGTCATTTTGAGAAACTGCCATGCTTGCTTGTGGCTGAGGGGAGGGGCAGAAGTTTACAGGTGCCCACTGCTGAGAACACTTTCCTTGGCAGCCTAAAGTATATTTATGAAGATTAAACCTATAATGTGTTCTTTCTTTTTTGGAAACTACCCTTACTGAAATTGTTCACCTCAGGCTTTCTTCTCTGTGTGAGAGCACTGAGACTGGCAATCATTTGAAATACGCATTTACTTTGCAAGCAAAAGTTTATACTTTTTGCCTTTTTAATTCAGATGAGATTATAATGGGATTGTTATTTATAGTTAGGGATGGCTTTATTCTAGAGTAGCACATTCAAGCCAGTGCCTTGCTTTGAAATAACAAGTGACAACAGATCAAATGATTTCACGAAATTACCATCTGTTTCATATTGTGTTATCAAAAAATAGAAAAAGCATAGTGTGGACAGAGTTAGAAAAATACTCCAGGCATATAGTACAATCTAAGATTAAAAAACTGTCTCCACAAAAATGTCTTTCTGTGACATTTATTAGAGATTTAAATAATGTTGGTATGAAGAATGATGACATGAGCATGAGAGTAGCTTTTCACGCTTGAGAGGCTTTCAGATGAAGTACAGGGATGCACTGTCTTGCGTGATGGTTGCACTATGCCTGTCTCTCTTTGGAAAGCAGACTTGGATAATTGCTTTAGTGGATTATTTAAATGCCTGTTGTTAACTTTTTATACCATTTTCTTACTTTCCACTACTGTTCTTTACCAAAGACTGACTGTGTCCAGGTTACTGCTGGAAAGAGGAAAAAAGCACTGGTGCACTGTACTTAAGGGCTAAGTACAGACATTCAAAAGCCCGAGACGGATTCAGTCAAAGTGACATGGTTTTCTATAAGCGGCGTAGTTTAGATTAATAGGGAGCAGAACATACATTTGCCCTTTGATGGTGGGGGACAAATCTTAGACCAGGTTCTGCCATTTTTATACCAGTCTGTGTGCGCTGAACTTCTTTTATATTACAGTGTAGCATGTCAGGGTCCCAGGGGTGCCATGACATCCTCTGCTGGTTCTGTGACAGCACCCCACTCTGCCCCTAGAGTGCCTTCCATTCCTCCCACAATAATAATGATAGGGAGGTTGCCCACGGCCCTTAGCATGGGCCTTAGTCCAACTAGACCCCCACTGGGATGCCCTGTCACCTTACTGGCCTCTGTAGTCCCAGGCCCATTGCTAGGCATCTGTAGTCAACCATGTTCTGCTGGGCCTCTTCAGTTGACTGTGCCCTGGGCACATAAAGCCTTTGGGGCTAATTGCATAACTTCAGTTCTCCCCGTACCATTCCCCAAGCCTTGTAGGTATTTCATAGACTTCATAGATTTCATAGACATTAAAGACTGCAAGGGACCTTGTAAGATTGAGTCCAGCCGTCCTGCCAGAGGCAGGACGTCTGCAGGAATCAGATGATCCCAGCAAGATAAACATCCAAATGCCTTTTGAATGAGTCCAGAGTAAGTGCTTGCACCACCTCTGCGGGGAGTCCATTCCAGACCCTGGACACTTGGACTGTAAAGTTTTTCCTTTTATTGAGTCTGAATTGGCCTTCTAGAAATTTGTGGCTGTTAGACCTAGTTATCCCTTGGGCAGCCCTGGTGAACATGTGTTCTCCCAGATCTTGGTGCACCCCCCTTGTATACTTGTAGACAGCTACAAAGTCCCCTGTGAGCCTTCTCTTTACCAGGCTGAAGAGTCCCACATCCCTCAGCCTCTCCTCGTAAGGCTTGCTCTCTTGGCCTTTGATCATATGGGTGGCTCTCCTCTGGACTCTCTCAAGCTTATTCATATACCTCATGAAGTGGGGTACCCAAAATTGGACACAGTACTCTAGTTGCAGCCTCACTAAGGCCGAGTAAAGCAGGAGGATGACGTCCTTGGTTTTGCTCAAGGTGCATCAATGGATGCATGCCAGAGTTTGGTTTGCTCTGCCAGCCATGGCATCGCATTTGTGGCTCATGTTCATCTTGTGGTCAGCCAAGACCCCCAAGTCCCTTTCAGTCTCAGTGCTAGCAAGCAAAACACCACTGAGCCTGTAAGTATGATGCTGGTTTTTTCTCCCGAAGTGGAGTACCCTGCATGTGTTATTGTAATGATCTCTCCTATATGGGCTTTGGCCTCCTTGGCCTTTGCCCTTTTACTATGGCTAGGCCTTCTATCCTGGGCCCACTTTACTGGACCTGGCTTTGAGGCACTAACTCTGGTCTAGCCCTTTCAGGCACCAGGGCCATAACCCCTGTCTGCTGAGCCTCTGGCCCCTGTCTAATCATGCTCCTCTCTGGCACTGGGCCCTTGGCTCCTGTCTGGCTCTGGCCTTACTCTCTGCCCACTCTGGGCTCAACAGTTCCTCGAGACTTGAGCTAACTCCTGGCAGGTCTCAAGGTGATCGTGTGCCCCTCAGGCACTAATGAGATCTCTGTAAAGCACCTCTAGATTCCCAACCCAAATGACCAATGTAAATATAACATAAACATAAGCCCCTGGGCTATAACATAACACAAAGAGGAAGTAGACCTCTGCGCCTTTAAAAGACAGAACTTTCCCTCACCTCTCAATTAGGATAACCTGTCAGCCTGGGCTGTGTCCTAGGGAGCTCCCCTAGCCTCACCAGGGATCCAAACGCAGCACCACAGTCCCTTCAGGAGCCCTGCTTCTGGGAACTGTTCACCCTGTGTTTGGCAGTGGAAGACTAACCTGGTAGCCCAAGCCTCAGGCTTATATCCTGTCTGGCACCTGCGCCCTTCCAGTCAGCAGACTGCCTGGGCTGCCTTCAGATGCCTAACCAGCCCAATTGCCCTATAGCCATGGAAATCTGCAGCTGCTGCACTCTGCCTGGCCTGCAGTGCCCCCTTGCTCAGCTGCTTCTTCCTTTAAAGGAACAGAGATCCCCAGGCTGGTCCCGATCGCTTAGACCAGTTTCTGATCACTTATACTGGTAAAAGTGTAATGTCTGTACCTGGCCAAAGAGATGTGATGTCAAGGGTATACACCCCTGACACTGCTTTAAACATAGATGTGAGTCAGTGACGTATAGGTACACACAGAATAATAGAAAGTAAGGGTCGGAAGGGACCTCACAAGGCCATCTAGTCCAAACCCCTGCTCAAAACAGGACCATCCCCAACTAGATCATCCCAGCCAAAGCTTTGTCTAGCTGAGTCTTGAAAACCTGTCAGGATGGAGCTTCTACCACCTCTTTGGGTAACCTGTTCCAGTGTTTTACTACCCTCCTAGTGAGAAAACTCTTCCCAGCATCCAACCTAAACTTCCCTTGCTGCAAGTTAAAACCATTGGTTCCTGTTCTGACATCTGCCACCACTGAGAACAGTCTAGCTTCATCCTTTTTGAAACCACCCTTCAGGTAGTTGAAGGCTACTATTAAGTCCCCTTTCAGTCTTCTCATCTCTAGACTTAAATACTCCCATTTCCCTCAGCCTTTCTGTATAAGTCATGTCCCCCAACCCCCTCACCATTTTTGTTGCCTTCAGCTGGACTCTCTTCAATTTATCCACATCCTTTCTGTAGTGGGGGGCCCAAAACTGAACACAGTACTCTAGATGTGGCCTCAGCAGTGCTGAATAGAGGGGAATAATCACTTCCCTGAACCTACTAGCGACACACCTACCAATGCAGCCCAGTATGCTGTTAGCCTTCTTGGCAACAAGGGCACACTATTGGCTCATGTTCAGCTTCACTGTAACCCCCAGGACCTTTTCTGCAGAGCTGCTGCCCAGCCAGTTGGCCCCCAGCCTGTACTGGTGTATGGGATTCTTCCATCCTAAGTGCAGGACTTTTCACTTGTCCTTGTTGAACCTCCATGAGATTCCTTTTGGTCTAATTCTCCAATTTGTCTAGGTCACTCTGAATCATAGTCCTACCCTCCAGCATATCTAGCACTCCCCCCAGCTTGGTGTCATCTGCAGACTTGCTGAAGGTGTACTCTATGCCATCTTCCAAGTCATTGATGAAGACATTGCACTCCACCTGATACTGGCTGCCAACTAGACATCAAGCCATTGATTACTAGTCTCTGAGCCCTATGCTCCAGCCAGTTTTCTATCCACCTTACAGTCCATTCATCCAGCCCATATTTCCTTAGCTTGCTTGCAAGAACGTTGTGGGAGATGATATCAAAAGCCTGGCTAAAATCAAGGTATACCACATCCAGTGGTCACCCCGCATCTACAGAGCCAGTCATTTCATAGAAGACAATCAGGTTAGTCAGGCATGACTTGTCCCTGGTGAATCCATGCTGACTGTTCATAATCACCTTTTTCTCCTCCAAATGCTTCGAAATGGATTCCTTGAGGATCTGCTCCATGATTATTTTAGGGACTGAGGTGAGGCTGACTGGTCTGTAGTTTCCTGGATCCTCCTTTTTCCCTTTCTTAAATATAGGCCCTATGTTTGCCCTTTTCCCATCATCTGGGGCCTCTCTCGATTGCCGTGAGTTTTCAAAGATGATGGCCAATGGCTCTATAATCACATCAGCCAACTCCCTCAGCACCCTTGGGTGCATCCCATCTGGCCCCATGGACTTGTACATGTCCAGCTTTTCTATCCCTACTGATGGCTGCTCACCTCCTCCCCCAACTGTGCTGTCCAATGCAGTAGTCTGGGAGTTGACCTTGCCTGTGAAGACTGAGGTGAAGAAGGCATTAAGCACTTCAGTATCCTCTTCTGCATCCTCTGTCACAAAGTTGCCTCCCCCATTCAGTAAGGGACCCAAACTTTCCCTGATCCTCCTCTTGCTACTGACATACTTGTAGAAACCCTTCTTGTTACCCTTCACATCCCTTGCTAGTTGCAAGTCCAATTGTGCTTTGGTCTTCCTGATTTCATCCCTGCATGCCCGAGCAATGCTTTTATATTCTTCCCTAGTTATTTGTCCAAATTTCTACTTTTTATAGCTTCCTGTTTGTTATTTAGTTTACTGAAGAGTTTTCTGCTAAGCCAAGCTGATATTCTACCATTCTTGCTAGTCTTTCTGCACATTGGGATGGTTTGTTCCTAAATTCTCAGTAAGGCTTCTTTAAGGTATAGCCAGCTCTCCTGGACTCCTCTCCCCTTCAGACTGGCTTCCAAGGGGATCCTGCCCATAAGTTCCCTTAGGGTGTCCAAGTCTGCTTTTCTGAAGTCCAGGGTTCTTACTCAGCTGCTCTTCATCCTTCTTTCCTAAGGATCCTGAACTCAATCATCTCATGGTCACTGCTGCCCAAGTTGCCATCCACTAGTACATTCCCCACCAATTTTTCCCTGTTTGTGAGCAGCAGGTCAAGAAGAGCATGGTCCCTAGTTGGCCGCTGCAGCAGTTGCACGAGGAAATTGTCCCCAGTACTCTCCAAAAGCTTTCTGGATTGCCTGCGCAATGCAGTATTGCCTTCCCAGCAGATGTCAGGGTGATTGAAGTCTTCCATCAGAACTAGAGATTGTTACTGGGAAACTTCCACTAGCTGTTTGAAGAAAGTCTCATCTACCACTTCCTGGAGGTAACTGGAGGTCTACAGCAGACCCCTGCCACAACATCACCCTTGTTGCTTTCCCCTCTGACCCTAACTCAGAGACTCTCAACAAGTCTATCTCCAGCTTCATACTGGAGCTCTGAGCAATCATATGGCTCTTTTACATACAGCGCAGCTCCTCCTCTTCTCCTCTGCCTGTCCTTCCTGACCAGTTTATACTCACCCATGACACTGCTGAAGTCATGCGAGCTATCCCACCAAGTCTCTGTTATTCCAGTCATGTCATAGTTCCATGACTGTGCAAGGACTTCCAATTCTTTCTGCTTGTTTCCCAGGCTCTGTGGATTTGTGTACAAGCACAAGTGACAATAAACTACCATACTTCTAGTCTTAGCCCCCTGTGGAAAATGCATGCAAAATTTAGAAAGTTATTTAAAAGTTGTTATGTCTTGTTTGAGATGAAAACTTTGACAGAAAATAATTAATTTTCACGTGTTCTTAAATTGTGTGCTCATGAGACCTACTGGAGCTCATGCCTAGACAATTTTTAGAAGTGCTGTAGGACCTTCCCATTTGGGCAGGTTTTCAGAAAACAAAGGTAGGCTGGAGTATTGTTCAGTGGGTTTCTGCTTCATGTTTTATCCTGTTTTGTAATCATTAATATTATAATCATAATTTATTCTGTTCTTCTATTGTATAAACAAACAAACAAATAAATAAAAACAAATCCCATAGCAATATCGATATGGGTGTAAAGATTCAGCACATATATCTATGCTGCTTTTTAGCTGGCTAGTGATGAACTGATATTTCTGACACCTCAGATTTTTATTTTCTCTCAAACAAGGACAAAGTTGAAATTTTTCACAAAATGAAATTTTAAAAACATTCTTGGAAATATTTTAATAAGTTTAATAAAATGCTTCACTCTGCTACATTGTAATTTAGAATAACATTTTTTATTTATACTGTAAGAGTTTAAATAAAGGATTCTGGTAACTTTTCATTAAATGTCAATCGAATTATAATGTTTCTACCATGTCATAACATTATGGAATCAACTTTTTCTTACAGAAACAGTTTTGTCAACAGTATTCAGTAAGCTCCAGTTGTAAAGTTTCCATATGAGCCTAACTCAGCTTCAGTGTGATTGACTGTGTATACCATGTAGGCCAGGGGTGGGCAAAATGCAGTCTGTGGGCCAGGTGCAGCCCGCCAGGCCATTTTATCCGACCCGTGGGGCCCCTAAAAAATTTAGAAAATGGATATTTATCTGCCCTTGGCTGCCCGTAATGAGGCCCTTGATGGCTTGCCAAAACTCAGTAATTAGCCCTCTGCCTGAAAGAATTGCCCATCCTTGATCTAGGCCAGTGCTTCCCAATCTTTTCCTCAGCATGACCCCATTTAAACATTGGCAATTATTTGTGACCCTAAAATGATGCAGCTAAGATCAATGCCCCTTCCCTCATAGACAGCATGGCCAGAGTAGAGCCCATGGCAAGGGGAGGATGTGGGCTGCCTGCTGTGGGTTCAGGGCTCGCTGGCCTGCTGCCCACCCCACGGGGGCCTTGGGGGCCCAGTGGGCAGGAGGGTAGCAGGGCAGGGAGCCCGAAGCCTGCAGCAAGCAGCTTGCATCCAACCATGCCCTGTACAACAGTCTGGGGTATATATGCCTCCCGATGCCTCTGTCTCTGGGAGCGTGCACAACAGTGAGGAACCAGCCCTCCCACTGCCCCGCTGGATGAGCCATCCATGACTCCATCTTGCTCCCCCAGCCAGGCCCCACATTGCTGCCCTGGCCCCAGGCCCAATGTACTAAGCCAGCTGGGCAGTGCCTCTGGCCCCAGCCCTGCCCCACTGCCTGCCTCCCTCCCTCACTGTGGGGGCTTTGTGGTGCTCCCTACCTGATTACCCTCCTCCTGCTTCTCCCACCCCCCGGCAGCCCCTTACTGGCTTGAATTGTGCCAGTCTACAAGCGGAACCTGCCATTTCCCCCTTTTTTCTGTGATTTTCATGATAATCAGTCAACACTGTTAAGTGATTATCGTTGTAACCCCAAGGTTGGGTACCTCTGATCTAGGCCATTCCTGAGCACACTCTGCCTGTGTATACCTGCATGCATATCTAGTCCTTCGTCTCTGGTAAGTCTGAGAGCAGGTGCCGGAGGTGACCCTGGATCAGCCTCATAAGTATATTTTTATATTTGGAGTGGCTGGGTGGGATGTGCTTGGGAATGGCCCAGCAGGGATGTGTTGCTGCCACAGTATGGTCTTGTTCTGAAGTATAAGATCAAATCTGTGCTTCTCAGTTGGACTGACCAAGAGAATCATTTTAAAATTTAAATACATAAAAAAAAAAACCTTTCCAGTTTGCCCTAATACTGATTTGGTGTATTTCCATATCATGCTACTTTTGACATGATATATAATAGGAGAGCTTATTTCCCTGGCAGCATCATTATACTACAGTAGCAAGCTTCCAGGGTTTCAAGCCCAAGATAGGTTTTTTGTTTTGTTTTGTTACTGACCATCTGCAATTTTTTTTACTGACATGCATTTTGTATAACATAAATTTAACCCTTCTGGCAGGCCGTGGATAAGGTCTGTGTTCAAATTTTAGGGGCTTAATATAAACTGTGGAAAAACGTTTGGTTGTAATTAAAAGGTTTGCAGATTTTCAGTAAAAAAAAATGGTTTGACAACTTTCCTTGATTGCAGCAGTGGTCCCCCATATTCTGATGCCCTCTGACTATACTGTGCATCATGCCACCCCTCTCCTAGCCTACCTCCCAGCCTTACTTCCACTGGCCCTGCTCCCCATGGCCTGGCATGGACTTCCAAAGAGGGATTACTGTCTGCCTACCTGAGACTCAGTAGTGTTACATGAAGAGACACAACAGCAGTACGTGGCTGGGAGGAGAGAGCTACAGAGCCTTCTGTGAGCCACAGTGTCCTGACAAGTTTCCTTCAGGGTGCTGTGGTCCTGCTCAGACACCAGGTTGTGGTGTTCTGTTCTGTCTGTCCTTCAGGACTGCCTCCTTCTTTCTGAAAAGGGAGCTTCAATCAAGCTCTTGTTGCTTAGGTTTCTGGGTTGGGGGGTGTTTTTTACAAAAGATGGCTCTGGTTTTTTACAGATTTTTACAAACAGTTGTTTTTAACTATGTTTTTTACAGTGTGTGTGTTAATTTATGGACAGCTAGCAACCCTGCAAAGTGCACAGATAGTCTGTATCTACTTTCTATCTCGGACCACAGTATTTGAAATGTGCTTTGGATTTTACCATGATACTCGCATAAAATGCCTATTCATCCATAACACTTCTGAGGTAGTAAATAATTAGCCCTCTTCAGCTTAAGGGAACATAGATAGTAGGGCTGATCTATTGGATGAAAAGCTCCTTTTTTTAAATTACCTTTGCATGAGGTGCTTGAACCTGTTGAAGGTTGAACAACATTTCTTGTGAGTCATGATAGCTGTTTTATCTCCAAAACTCCAGCTAAAATATAGAAACGCTTGGTACCTCTCCCAGAGGTGCAGTGCATTACAATCTCAGTCAAAGGGGCCAGCCCTGAAGAGAGAACTTACATTGAGACATAAGTTTTGTTTTAAGTACTTGAGTTTCCAGTAATGCCAACATATAGGAACACATTTAAAGTCTGGATTTATACCCAGTGTTTGAATAGTCTGTTCAGAGCAGAGTGAAGCCGCCATTTATTTACAGACCTGAAGCCAAAAAATGTGGAATAATACTTGAAAATATGATCACAGTAAAAAAACAGTTGTACCCTGAAAAGCTGACTTTAAACAGAAAGCAAACCTTGCCTGTGACTGATTTTGAGTAACAAGGAGGAGGGAAGAACTATATACAGTACCTAGGTTCTACTTTATATCTGAAACCTGTTGGAAACAATCTTGCTGCTTGGGTGAAAAAGAGAAAAATGTGTACAGGGGCCTTCACATTACTTCTTATCTTGTTTCTGCCCTAATTATTTATGGCATTCTAATAATTTTGGGAAAAATGTGATACACTTCCATATAATCCCATGTTATTTTTCTTCATATGAGCTGTCCAAGTGATTTGTACCATGCTGTGTTCATTCTGAACTTATTATGCATTGACTATAATATATCTGCTATACCACCTACTGTTTAATGCTATCATAAACTATTCCAGTTGGAAAATAAGTTTTGTTTCTTAGGAATGTTTTCAGAATAATGTACAAAGAATTTCCCTCCAAACTTGCATTGTTAACAAAACAGCTGGCTATTCATTGTGCTGAAAATGTATCTTCAGTGCCAGGTGGTACTCAGAGGAACAGACAGTGAAGGGGGCCATTTAAAAAACACATGCACTGCCCAAGTTCCACTTAATCCCTATTTTAAGGTCTGGAGTATGAACTAAATGGTACACAGCTCTCTCTGCTGAAGTATGAGTTCCAGCCAAAGCTCACATTGTGGCAAAGCTCCTTTAAAGGGATTTCCCCTGTTCCCCTGCCCCAACTCCTCCAAAAAAATGCCTGTCAGGGCAGTCAAGTTCACTCTATATTGTCAAATATAAGAACCCATTATTGATGGTTTTAAAGTGTACTAAGAAAGAAAAATGGGAAATCTGAAAATATGATAAAGGCCAAAGGGATCACAATATTTAGCAAGAATCACTAACAACTACAGAGAGGATTTTCCAGAAACGTGGAATGCTATCTTGTGCTAAATATGCAAAATAAATGAATGCCAGAATTTCTCTTGGGATCTGCTGTCCTCGCCTTGTCCATCAGATAAGCTTTTGTTTCTGAACTGAGAACAGAAGGCAGTGTTTTTAAAAACAAAATATTTTAAAATCTAAGTTGAAATATGTTTGGACTTTTTACTTGGATCCTTACCTCATTTTAAAAATAAAAACATTTTATAACGTCTGAAGTTTAAGATGATTTTCCTGTGAGAAAGTGGCCACGGCAATGGCAGGTTAATATCCCAGTTCTGAAGATATTTGAGAGTCTGGAGTGTTGTTTTGAGGAAACGGACAAAGGATTAAAATCATGGCTGTTCACGTGGGCTTCTGTTTACAGCAGAACTTCCAAGGAATGCCAGTACTTAATATGGAGTGATCTACCCTCAGAGATTGGGATCTGGGTGTTCTCATCAGAGTTCATGAATTTTAATATTTGGAAATTTTTGTGTATGAGTGGGTAGATGTGGATATGATTATACATCATTGGATAAACTACTCAGTGATAAATTTAATGCCAGTGTTGTTAATATGCTGCAGTTTCTTAGCATGCAACAATTCAGTAGTGATTAAGAGGGGGAAATGATCAGTTTTCAATGAGTAACTTTTAAGAAATTGACGTCTTCCACCACAAATGATTTTTCCTTTGATATTTTATTTTAATTTAAAGAGATTGGTGGTATTTGCAAAACTTGGTTTCAGTATTACAGCTTTTATAATCAGAAGTGTATGTATTTCTTTTTTTATATAAACTAAAAGTGGAAGGATAAACATTCTTTCTATACAAATCTTCCTAATGTTATTTTTTTGTCATGGGGACAGGGTGATGAAGGAAGAAAAGCAGCTTTACTCTGCTTTTGAACTCCTCTGTTTCAGGTCCTAGCAAGAGGTAGGGAACTTCCAGTGATGCTTCAGTTGACACTCAGCTACCTGTGATCACAGCTGAAAATACTGGGACATACTGGTACCTTGAGTTGTTCTTTTCTCAGTGGCCATCTTCTTTATTCTATGTTGCTGCATGTGTATGACATGAAGACACTTTTGTGGCTCTGTACCACAAAAGGACTTCATTCAAAGATGGACAAATCCCCTATGCTGGATATATGGATTTCTAGCACCATTATGATGTGGAAAGGGCCGCAGCTAACGAGGCAGTTTTGCCCACATCTTTGCAAAAACGCATCAAATCTTTGCTGTTTCTGATATGCATTGCATCTTGGATTGAATGTCCTAATATCTGACTATAAGGAGAAAAGCAGACCTTTACAGTGTATTACTTCTGTGACGATGAGAACACATTCATGTTATCTTGTAGTGCAGGGGGAGATAACACATGCACTCAATGCATGTATATTTTAAGCTGTGAAGTTTAGTCTCCATTTAGTCTTATCACTGAAGTATCCTGAAATAGAAAACTTCAGGCAGGTTGATTGTGTTAGTGAATGGTAACCATAATAACCAGTAACAATCTGTGAATGATAAGTAGTTTCAGTGTTTAAAAATAAAAGTTAAATAGCATTCCATTAATTCCGTAGGGATATTATTTAGGACCATTTTCTTCTATAATTTGCTGTTTAAAATCTATTCTCTGGTCTAGACATGATATTAACCATAAGTCTGTGTTATTTTTTTCTTTTAAAAATATTATACCCAATACATAAATAAATATGTAAATGATGCATTTATTTTAATAACATACCATATTTACCTGAATCCAGGATGACTCTGAGTTTATGATGCCCCACCGAGTAATTAAATTCTATACATGGACCATTATACATTAGTTATAATGTTTCATGTATAGAATCTAACTATTGGAGGGTCATCTTAAATGTGTTCCTCTCACTGCTGTGGCAGAAAAAGCAGTGACAGGTGTTGAAGGGCCAGCCCCAACCCCTTAACCCCTTTCTCCTTGTCCCCCTGACTTCCACACCCACCCCTTGTTCTCCCTGTTCCTGCCCTTCTGCCACCTTTCCCCCCTGCCATTTGCCCTATGCCCACCTTTGCACTCCCACTGCCACCTGTCCCTGTCCCCGCCCCGCAGTGCTTGCCCTCCACCCCTGCCGCCTCTGCCAGTTGCCTTTGGGGTGGCTCTGGCTCCAGCTCCAGGGAAGAAAGAAGTATCCCTGGCCCAGCCTGGCCAGGTGGAAACAGCAGCGCAGCTCTGGGCCTAGAGCCAGAGCCTAAGGTAAGCAAGTGGCAGGCAGCAGGTGGGGGACAGTCTGTATGGTTTCCCCCATGCTCCCTCCACCCCTACTACAGAATCACTTTCCTGACTCCCACCCCCATTGGGTCTCCTCCATGCAATCCCCACCCCATGGGTTCCCCCCATCTGTCCCCACCCCATCCTCACTTGCCCACTCTCTGCTTTGGGTCTCCCGTGTGTGCCTGCCACCCCCACTGAAGGCCTCCCCTGCACAACCCCCTCCATTGTGGGTCTCCTTCATGTTCCCCTAATTGTGAGCATCCTTCCCCACTGCATGAGCCACCCTGGCCTGGCCTAGGCAGTAGCTCAGTGTCAGCTTCAGCCCTGAGCTACTACATGATCCAGGCCAGTACTTAAGTCTAAGATGAGGCTCCCCACCCCAATCAACATGAGGCTTTCCCCCTCCCTTATGCGGACTGTGGAGGAAAAAAAACCCTTCATCTTGGAATCAGGCAAGTATGGTATATCTCATCTATGAAAATGTTAGGTACCCTTCTCCTTCAATTCATACACCATTAGCCAAGGAAATGTACTAAAATATCTAATAGCCCATAGACTTGTACAGAGAGCATTGCCTTCAAACTAAAGGTCAGATATAAATCTAGTTCTATCCAAGTGGAAACATAAAAACTGCTTGGGAATCAGCATAGCACACTTATGAATTGGTTCCCTTTTTATACAGCAGATCTCTGCATGGTGCTGTTGGACAATTCCTTGAAGTTCAATACCTTGTCAGAATGGAAAACTAGAAAAAAAAAATTGTTCAACCTACCCAAACCAAAATGTTTTGGAACATCTGTAAGAAAAGCAAAGAAAACTAAGGCCTAGATTTATTTAAAAAACGGAGTAGGAGAAGGTCTGTCTTCTCCTCCTCTTATCTAATGCCAAAGATACGGTGGACCCCGGTTCAGTTACTTTCCTTACATATAGGTGCAGACACTTACTATGCAGTAATTTGCTGTATTGCACAGTAAAGTCTTGTCTCAGGGGATCATGCTGTCTCGGGGGATCTGATGTCATTTAGCAGGAGAGGGGACTCAGCTGAGGGGCAGCAGGAGTCAGTGCTGAGGGGGACTAAGCACAATGGGCACTACTATATATCTTATTCGTATAGGCTGCACCAACCTGCAATAAATCCTTCCTCACAGAGACCTGAAATGGCAAATAGCCCACCGAGCACTCCCAGTATGCGTGCTGAGGCAGCAGAAAGCCTGCAGCAGGAAGCCCTCATCCTCCCCCTGTCCCCTCCCCGCCACGGGTTCTGCTCCAGCCATGCCGCACACTGGGGGAGGGAGCATTGATCTTGTCTGAATCGTTTTGGGGGTTGTAAACATTTTTCAATGGTTAAATGGGGTCATACTGAGGAAAAGGTTGAGAAACACTGCTATAGGGTATCCTAATTCTATTAATTCTACTTGCTATGAATCTTTCCCCTCCACATAGCAGATAGGGAAGTAGTGAATGGGCTGGAAGGTTGCAAAGGCCACTTTGCCAAAAGGAAACTCCCAGGTTCTTCAGGTCCCCATGTAAAGTGAGGGTCAGTTCTCTAAGTACACTAAAAGCTGTGTTAATCAGCATTCTGCACCCCCCCAGCCCTGCTCCACATGCAGCCACTGCCACCCCTGCCCCGCACCTTCACCTTCCTCTGCAGGGGTTTTAAAAAAAGTTGGAAACCCCTGCCTCAGATAACTGGAATTTTTAGATACCCAGCACCCCCTTTACCCCACTCATGCCGGTAAACACAGCTTTTACTGTATCTTCTGCCCTTGATAAATGAAAAGAAGTCAGATTGAAAATAACAACACACTAATGTACTATGCTTAAGAAGAATTAGAAAGGACATATGTTTACAGGAAACAAATGCTGTTGCTAGCTGTGCAAGTGAAAGTTATGAACTGTTGACATTCTTCACTAATTTGAATCTGGTTTAGTTAATAGAGCTT
This sequence comes from Alligator sinensis, assembly GCF_000455745.1. NCBI lineage: Eukaryota > Metazoa > Chordata > Crocodylia > Alligatoridae > Alligator > Alligator sinensis. Next base: position 934,751 of record NW_005842334.1, on the reverse strand, counting down.
CAATCACTTTCCATTCGGGTTCTTGAAGAAAAAAAAAATAGCAAGTTACTCTTAGATGCAAGTTGACAGCTTCATGTTTATCAAGGAATGTCTCTTTAGTCTATTAACCTTGACAACCATGTCAGCATTTTTTTCTGTTTGTTTTCCAAAAGGCACTATGTTGAAATGTAATGATATACAAAGTTATTTATAGTGTGCAAGATTCATAGCTATGTTACGTAGACAATTGGCCAGGAATTAAATACCAGTTCTGCTAATCCATCTATACTACAAGAACATTCAGAAAGCCAACCTACTTAGTATTTGCAAATAAAATAGAGGCCTATACATGCACTGTTACCTCATTTTGAACCTACCGTATTTTCTTAAATTCAAGACAAAACTTTTTTCCCAAGTCAGCCCAGGGGGAAAAACTCCTTGTCATATATACACATAGAAGGAAATCTCATTAAGTATATTGTTTGTCATTGAACTACTGCCAAAAGCAGCATGTGCTCAGTAATGGAAACTGTTAGGGTGACAATATTTGGATCTTAGGGAGCAGTGGATTTACAACTGAATGAAGGCTTTAATCTGTGGCCCAGCAAAAGCTGCTGACCACCAGGCAAAATGATATATTAAAAGTAACATTGCGAGATGCTTAGGCAAGTAGTTTTTTAACCATATAGTAGTGTTGTAAGATATATAGCTTTTATATATAAGGTTTTGCTTATGAATGCATATGATAAGCCATCCATTTGCATATGCTAAGTAACCATCTTAACTGTGTCAACCATTTTCAAGTAAGTCTGTGTGAGTCTGCGTGCTGTGAATGAGGTGAAGCCTTAGGAATGTGGAAGATGGTACAACATGGGACTGAAAAACAGACTGGAATGTGAAAGACAACATGTAACTGGTAACAGAATCCGAAATAAACATATTCAAAAAGGTGAATGGTGATTGGTGAAGAAGCCTCCAGAAGTTTTCAGGTTTTGGCCAAAGTCCGCCCATTGATTGAAGAGGTAAAGTCAAGGCCTTAGACATGGGCTCATAGCAAAAAGACATGTAAATGATGAAATGCATAGGCAATGCCATGTTAATGAAACAAACAGTAAACAGGTGGAGCTTGAGATGGGAGGAGAAATGGGTGGAACAGGAGGAGGAGCGAGGGTGGACTAAATGGTAATGAGCATGAACCAAAGTGCATACAACGTGAAAAAAAATATTGTTCAATGCAGGCCCTGGTTTGTTGGGTTTTTTGAGACCTGGCTCGAAGCAGTCTCCATTCTGAATAAAGCTTTTGCAAGCAATGTGTGCTGGTGTTTGCTCCCTGCTTACTCTAGTTAATGAGTAACAGGATTCATGAGCAATTCAATTGTCATCTCCCTAGTTGTTGGATGCCGCATGGAGTTGGGGTCTAACAGAAACCAACTATGAAGCTGATTAAATGTAGCCAACACTGAGCATGACTATAAAACCCATACTGGGCAAATATGCTGATGGAAAACAACAAGAATGGGTTAGAGCAGCTTATATGAATAAGATCTATAGTAGTGTCCATTGCACTCAGCACCAGCTTTTTTGAAGTCATGGTGAGTCACTACATTGAATACATTTTTACTTCCTCTTTACTTCCACAGCTGAGCTGTGCCTTTCTTTCCCATTTCTAATGATTCCTGTTTCTTTATCAGCCTTAAATATCTGGCAGATACTCTCAACAAAGGATCCTTGTGCTAATTAGCCCCCTCAAGACTAGAACCAGTTGTTCTTGTCACAAGTCTTGGAATCCTCCAAAAATGTATATACAGATGAGGTGCAGGGCAACCTGGTCTGGCTCCACTTCATGGATGGTAGGGCCACACTAATTGTATATGACAGGCTGAGAGAGGGGTCGACCAAGGGATTTTTTGTTTTGTTTTTTTGAAAAATATATTGCACACATACTGAATAGTGTTGAGCTATGGGGTCACCATGGCTTGAAATGCTGTTGACTCTTCTGGGGCCCAGCCCAATGAAATGTATGGTAAATCATGAGCTTTTGTCTTTGGACTAATATCAAGCATAGTTTATACTATATTTAAGTGCTACTTAAATGTTTATGGAGTATCTGTGATAAAACTTGCAGCAGTTTCAGAAAAAGTAAAATGCATCAATTCTATTTGATCTAAGTCTGTGGGTACTCATAGTACAAAGTCAGTGTTTCCAAATGTGTCCCTCACTTATATGTGCTTATGGAGAGCAGGTTCTGACAGTAAGGCGTGGGTGGGGAGAAGGGTTCCAGGGGAATAAGTTTGGGGGGCAAGGGGTCCACCTGACCCCCCAAGATTTATTTTCCCTCCTATAGCAGTGGGAGAGTGAACAAATTTCAAGCAAATCTCTAATAATTAGATTCTATACCTGGAAATCATTGGGGATAATATTACTTAAATATTATCTTATATTCAAGTAAATATGGTAATGTTATTTTACTAGTATGTGACCATTCTTTTTTTTTTTATGAAGAGAAAATATACCGAAGCATAAGGAGAGGAAGCAAAGTGTGTGTGCATGCATATTTGTATGTGTGCCTTTGTGTGCTTGATGTGAATATGGACTTCTGCACCCTAAACAGACTAGTGACACTAACCTTCAAGTTCCAAGGCTGGATATGCCAAATGAGGTATTGTTCCATCCCCCAGGCATAGTGGGTAATTCTATGAGCGAATAAGAACAGGTGAAGAAGTAATAGTTTTATATTCAACCCAAAAAAATTACAGGTGTTTAATTTTACATTTCCTTGCAAAACCATGATTTCTGATTTTTAGTCATCCTTCTGAGCCAGTGAGCAGCCATTTCCATAAAAACTGAACATTAATAGCCATGTTGGTCCAAGGACATAGGCAGGCAAGGTTCTTTGGGTAGATGTGATATCTTTTATTAAACCAACTGAGTAGTTGGAAAAAAGTTCTTTGCAAGCTTTCAGGCACAAGCACCTTTCTCCAGGCATAGTGAGACTCTGCTGTTCTTAGATCTCCAAGGAATGAAAAAAGCTAAAAGTGTGGCAGGATGTCAGTGAGAATGTAAATAGGTAGAAATTAGCAAAACAAAGGGTAAGGAAGGGAGGGGAGGAAATGAGGGAGAAATAATGCCAAAGGTAAGTAAAGGAGTCTCTTTTGTACTTGAGTTCTTCAAGGTGAAAGTGTAAAATTCTTTCTTCAGTTCTTCAAGGTGAAAAAGTAAATACCTGGAAATTAGGAAGACAAAGGATAGAAAAGGAGGGGAGGGGACTAATTGTGGGGGGGCGGGGAGGAAGAAAAGTGTAAATCATAAGGTCAGGCCAGGTACCTGGTGAATTGGATGTCAGGTAGGTTGTAATGTGTCCTAAATCCGATGTCTATATTGAGTCCATGATTTTTTGTATCCAGTAGATTTATGAAGTGAAGTTCCTAGGCTCACTTCTGATAGGTGTTTTGCAAGTTCCCTTTGAGGATTAGAACTGAGGGATCGGAGAGAGAATGATTGTCTTATGAGAAGTGTACCCCATAAGTAATTGGATACTTTTGTCTTTGATGGATTTTCTGTGTGCATTCATTCTGGTGCACAATTGTTGTTTGGTTTCTCCTACATATTTTCCATCAGGGCATTTGGTCCACTGGATCAGATGTATAACATTTCTGGAGATGCGGGTGTAAGATTCAGGAATGGTAATGGTTCTGTTGTGGGGTGTGGTTATTGTGGGAGTGGTGGAGATGGGTTGGCAGGTTTTGCATTTCTTGTCCTGGGATGGTCTGGATTCATTAGGAATTGTTTTGGTCATAGGGAGTTTGCTTTTGGTGATGAGGTTAGCGAGGTTTGGTGAAAAGTCTAAAAAACTAGAAATGCAAGGAAATATGCTTGAAATATTGCACTAATTTCTTCTGGCACTACTTTAATAGTATTTTTCAGGAATACATTCAGGTGTTTCAATATGAGGTCTTCCTGTTGTAACAGTGTGCTAGCATCATGAAAGCTATGCAGTATGCATTTTATGTTTTACATCATAACTCCTCAACCCTGCCAGCCAGTGCATGATTTTGCAACCCACCTAGATGCAAACACATCTTCATTGAGGTCTCTGAAAACATGGCAAGAAAAGACAAGGAGTTAAGTTGCTGTTGTTTCATGTCAAAATAAAACTGGACAGAGCACAGTTTAGATACCAAATGTTTGAAAAGAGTGTCAGTGAATTGCTTTACCAGTCTTTTTTTTCAGTCTTCTGCCTGTAGATTTAGTACTATCAAATGTATTTGAAAACAAATATTTCATTATTTTTTGGTGATATTAGCTGTGAAGCCTTTGCCAAAATAAAGATGATGATTGCACCTTTTGGTATTTTATATTGGTGGCCAGCTTTATAGATTGTTAGGGGCTGGAAAATCATTGGTCCACTAGGCAGGAAAAGACAACTGGGGTATAGATTCATAGATTGTTAGGGGCTGGAAGGGACCTTGTAGAAGGTCCCTTTATTTATTACTTTTTCCTGTGGCTAGTAATAGAGGGAATTTGAAGCTTGATCCTGTGTGGTTTGAAGTACGTATCCTATAGTTCATCCCATAGTTGTTTTATTAAACATGGATCCACTGAATAAAAATTCCAAACATTACAACTTCTATGAAAGTTTTATTAAAAAATGTAAAATTTTAAATGTATCACTAACGAGTTTTGTTGTCACTCTCTAAACTATGTCATTATAATTTTTCTTCATTTCATCATTATGATGTATTGAAGCATGTTTTATTCTAATGTAGGGATTCCACACTGGGAATTTTTCAGTATGATTTGCAGCTGATTTCATGTGATGCAGTCAGTTTGTTTGGCAGGTTAAACAGCTGTCGTAAGCAAACTAGAATTGGGAGTACATCAGGAGAGGTAAAATGAGTGATTCCTGATCTATAATTTGTCTTTTTCCTTTCTATAAATCCTTGAGCAATTTTTAACTCCTAGATTAATAAATGGTTTTCAAAAGAATTAGAAGTATAAGACAACTTGAGCTTTTCATTTATCTTATGTTTTAAAAGAATTGTATTTTTAGCTAACCTCAGATGCCTTCAGAATGCTGTTCAAAATTTTCAGAAAACATAAAATCATATTATGTTCTTTTTGATCCTTCTGGTCAAGGAAAAGGGGCCCAGGCAGGAACGGGTGCATCCTGCAGATCAATGCCTGGCTGTGCAGGTGGTGTTGGGACCAGGGCTTTGGCTTCTTTGACCATGGGATGATGTTCCAAGAAGGACTGCTAGGAAGAGATGAGATCTACCTGGTGAAGAAAGGGAAGGGCATCTTCTCAGACAGGCTCGCTAGCCTAGTGAGGAGGGTTTAAACTAGGGTTGCTGGGGGATGGAGACCAAAGCCCTGAGAGAAGTGGGGAAGTTGGTGACTTGGAGGAAGAACAAACAGGAGAGGGCAACAAGGGAGGTGGTCTCAGTCCTCCTGAGAAATCAGGGCAAATCAACTAGTTACCTTACGTGCCTGTACACAAATGCACAGAGCCTATTTTTTTTTATTCTATGTATTTCCCGTATCAAATTTTGGAAATGCACTATAGTTTCTCAAGGGAATATGTGTGCTCTTTTTTGTAGTTATGGTGCAGATAAATGATGTAAAACTAAACTAAAACTTGCTAAACTGAGTGGGACAGGTTCGTGGGGCTATTTGTGTAGAATGAATAGGGTTTTCACTCTCTTACATACACTCAGATATGTGTCATGGTTATCACTTGCTTACTTTTGTGCAACAGCCTATACAATGGAACCTGCTTTGGTAGATGTTCGATGATTTGCTTCAAGGAAGCACTGCCTCCAAGAATTATGAATGCATAGAGCCAGCTCTTAAGAACAGTAGTTACCATTGGAAAACATTTCTGGATATCTTGTCTTCTATTTCTGAAAGATTTTTAAAAATAAGTTTTTTTTTAAATCCTTGTTTTAACTTTAACTATGGTATGACTTCAATGGGTGAGGCTGTGAAGTCCTTCCTTTTTTCTCCTCTTAGGTAGGGAAACTTCTCTTTAAAATAATTAGCATGTATTGAGTAAGAAGTGAAGGCATGGCCACAGACTTTGTCCCTATCAACAGTATCATCCCTATTTGCACACATCGACACAAGACACTGACTGTGTAGTTGCTGAATAATGCTGTACAATAGCACGTCACGGCACTAACAGTGCTACTACACTACTGTGTAGTATCATTAGGCTACTGTGGAGTACTGCCACTTAAAATGTTTGCCGGCACTACTGCGCAGTAACTCTGGTTATTGTACATTAAATACTTGATTACACAAGTACTAAATAAATGTGCAGTGACTGTGACCACTGGGACAGTAAGTATGGTTTTTCTGTTTTCAAAATGCCTTCACATGATAAAGAGAAGCTTCATTGTTTCTTTTTACTAGCAGACCAGTCTGGTATCAACCTGTATATTGAAGAATGTGCTATTAGTACAAGTAAGTAAGTCATTTGTAGAAACTCCTGGTGTATGTATGAACAGTCCTGGGGTGAAATTGTCTTTTATATATGCAGTGCAGTACTGTGGAAACTAGGCAAGGCTGAATTTACAATAACTTGGTTCATTCACAGGTTAAAAAGTGTTTCCTTTTTGGTCCTTTGAAGTTAAATTAGTTCTGCTCAGTCATGTTTGAGTTCTTCATCTAAGGACAGTACTTGTTCCAACTGTCTTTGTGATAAATGCAAACAAATTGAGTCTAAGAGTGTAAGAAGTTGGAACTCAAACTTCACCGATATTACTGAACTCTCTCAGCACAACAGATAGGCCAGTAGAGTTCTAGCTGCTTTCCATTATACTGCCTGATCTTGTAGCCAATCAGTATAAGGCCAGCAACATGTGATTAAGAACATAACGGTGAATGAATACCCCAGCCCAGCCTCTGCTCCCCTCTGCTCTTTTGCTTATAGTAATGGATTAACACCACACGTCTTTGCTGCTGCTGCTTTCCTTTGTGGAATTTCTTACTGGTGCAGCTTGCCAGATCATCGTTTCCTTAACTGCTTACAGTCAGAGGTCTTGTTTTTATGTTTGAGAGCAATATTAAAGAAGCATTTTGAGCGTGGGAAACGAGCACTGGAACTGTATTCCAGCTGTAGAAGCTATATTGCTAAGACGCAGAAGTTTAAGATGCAGCTGAAGCTCTTACTTTAGGACATTTTGGATACACTGTAAGATCGTTAAGGTGCAGCTATGTACCTTTATGGCAGTGAGGATTATGAAGTGGTAAGAAGCAAGATAACTGTTATTTCTTGGGTTTGAGCTGCTTTCAAAGCTATTATGCAGCTTTGAATGTGTGATCAATTCGGTTTCCTTTGTTGAGTAATTACTGTTCTGTTTTGTTTTTTAATAGTTCTTCCATGGTACTAAATTACGAAATTTAGTTTTGCCAAGTATATTGTAGTATGAATTGGTGGAAAAAAAATCATTGTATTTCATCCGTTATTTACTGGTAATATAATTATGGTTGTCTTCATAATACAAATTTGGATCTTTTGAATGCTGTGGGTCACATTTAGATACTTCAATAGAACTTTTTTCCACAAACAAACATAGCAGGATTTAGTTAGTGCTGTAACTTTATGCAATACTTTAAAGTATATGTACCCGCACCGAGCTCTCAGTGTGGTGGTATACATATGGAAACTTTGAAAACAGTTTATTTTTCTAGAAAAGTTCATAATATTCCAGCTTAATGTCTAGTTTAGATTTTAAAGAAGTTTATTTTAAAACTAGAATCTGATTTTGAACACACTGTAACTAGATTTTTCTGTAAAATATAATTTAAAAAACAATGCTGATATAAGAGGAAATGGGAAGAAAAGTGGAAAGAATCACTGTTTATCTTATGATGCTGGCAGCTGACATGCACATTTGCAAATTTTGTAGACTGGGTTTCCAGTGCTCCACTGCATTCTACACATATGGACCTCTGCACTGAAAATAGTTCATAGTGATATCACAATCCAACAGCTTTTTGGAAATGTTAATAAACCTAAGTCCTTTTAATGATCAATACAAGAAGCTATTCTGTAAAGCATCAAAATAGTGTTCTAATTTTTAGAAGTGGCATGTCTTTTATATGCAATTTTCCATACATATGTTCATATTTTGGTTGTTGAAGTTATTTTTCTGAACCTGAAAGTGCCCTGTATAGTAATTGGAGCACTACAATACATTTCAGGGGATATTTAAAAAATGCATTAGTGTTTTGTTTTGTTTTTTTAATTTTTAGTAGTTACTTTTCATGACTGATTAAAAATATTTTAAATTAATTTAATGAAGAGTTACAGGACAGTAGATGGGGGAAAGTGTTTATAGCCAGGGGTTTGCATTTTAAATTATTTTATGTGTAATTAAATTACTGAGACTTCTATGAACTCTGCAGCATACAAATCAAATGCAGATGTAACTATACTTTTTCAGTGCATCATGTTGTTATTCCACATTCATTAAATTGTTAGTCTCCCAAAGATCTTTGAAATTTTGCACCAGTTAATTTTAGGACCTTTGTTATCAATTTGCTAATATCTTGGCGATTCTGTTAGTAAGCCTGTAGTATTTTAAAGGGACTGGTTTTCCACTCCCTTGCATTTTGTGTAGTTTTTTTTATACTGGTACAAAATGTTGGTTTGGTTGGTCTTACACTCTCTCTGGGCTCTCATTGCATCTTATACATTCACATATAAATGAAACAGAGAATGAGACCCATGCAATGGGGTGCCATGCAATATTAGCACTATTGGGTGTGCAGATATTCATAAGGTAAACCCAGAGATTTCAAATAGGAATCCACAGTGTCAAAGCCATCTGACCTGTTATGTCCTTGTTGAGTTTTTTGTAACAGAAAAACTACTCTATTTTCTATAGTGAAAAAAAAAAGTGGAAAAAACCCCACAATAAAATGTAATAAAGAATAGTTTTTGTAACAGGGTGGGGTGCCTAGGGGTGGCCGTCTTACCCCCAGGTCCTTAACCGTGTCAGTCTTGCCCAAAAAGCACCCTTGTTCTCGCCCGCCACATCTTGTTGGTACGATGAATATAGGGATGCTGCCCTTGGGCTTTAGGTTTAGACACAGTCTGGCTAGATCCTAATAACCCTGTTGTCTCTAGACCCTTTGACGTCCTGCATCACTGTGGATAGTTCCTGAGTCTCTCAGCCTTATGTGTGGCTCCAACCACCCCTTTACCATGCCCCAAGCCCTGCAGATGATACTGGCGTTGTCTTGCCTAGGCCTCATTATAATTCGGCCCCTTGTCCTCGCCGGCCTCTCTGCAGCCCTGTCTCAGTGCCGGTGCCAGGGTCCCCACACTATACTGGGCCCCCAATGTGGCCTTTTCCTTCCCCAAATAGTCTCACCCAAACCACTGGTGTTATGAGACAGCACACAAATAATAGCCAACCACCACGAGTCCCTGGGCTGTAATGTAATGCAAAACTCGTGTCATGCTCTGCCCCTTTAAAAAAGTAAAACTCCCTCTCTGAGGCTCAGTGCCTAGTAGGCAAGGACACCTTATGGGCTCCTGGTGTCCCCTGTATTCTAAGGGTAGTGTATCTGCTAGCTACCACATCCCTGGGCCCTTCCTTCCCAGAGTCTCCTTCCCCTTCGGCTGCTGGTAGGGAACCAACTGCCTGGTCCCAGCCCTAGAGTTTATATGGGCCTAGGGCCCTGCCTCCCTCAGCCAGCTGACCAGGTGCAGGTGTGGCCAATTCCCTCGTTAACCAGTTGTCATGGCAACCTGCACCTGGATTTTCAGCTGGCTCTTTGTGCTCTCTCCCTGGGCAATCTCTGCTCTAAGAGGAGCAGGCACCTTAGTGCCCTGCGACAGTTTTCTAAATTCGGTTCTGCTAAATTCAAAAAAGTTATGAAACAGTGTTTTGAGCCTAAAAAGGTTAAGAACCACTGCTTTAGGCTACTGGGCAAAAGGGGATCACAGCTTCCTTATCTAGCAGATTTGTGTGCATTTTACTATAAATAACCCAAAATGAAATATCTTGTTTCACGGCAAAAAAAATGTTGCATTATACCCAAAACATTTTTCCTTCTTTTCCCTTTTCCTTTCATTTTCCATAAAAAATGAAAAAGTTCATTCTAATTTGAATAATTTGTTTTTGGTTTAACAGACAAATAAGATGTGATAAAATTATTTATTCATAGTATTCTATGTAGTGATATAGAAACAGAACTTCTTGGTTCTAAAATCTCAACATGGTATTCTGCTTAAAAATCAAATTGTAGGATATGACTTATGAAAAATTTAGGCAAGTATGGTGTATTTTTTTATATTAGTTTATTATTTCTTCTTTTCTTTTTCTTTTTTCACTGATCTGTAGTTTATAAAGCCATATGTTCTGAATTGAGGAAGAAGACGTTCATGTTGTTATCCCACACAAACAATTACCAATGAGTCACTGCATAACTGCGAATGCAGCCAAAAGAACGATAGCACACAATCTGAGGGTTCCCTTTTAAATTCAAATTCACTATTAATTTCTAATAATTTTAAAGTTAATTTGAAGCATTCTAGTACTGCATATTAAATTTGATTTTAGCTTACAAGACCTAAAAATAAAAATACATGTTGTCAAGAGGCCTGTATTTTCATAAGCTGTATCTTTATAATTAGGGACAGTGTAGTTGTCTAAAACCAATATACATGTCCAGATTTTGCTGTGATTAGTTTGTGGTGGTGTTAAATTTTCCTCAACATAAAAGAATGATCATAACCAGATTTGCAATGGTGTTAAACTGTTGAATTTCAGCAAATGCTTTCACAGTAAAATGAACCCTATAAATGTTGTATATATCTTCTACTTTGTGTATGACTTTAAGATAACTTTACCTTAATTCACCATAGCTAAATATGTTCAGCTTATATCCACAGAACTGAACTTCTAGGATGAAATCCTGATCCTGC
>NW_005842334.1:912876-923806 GCF_000455745.1 Alligator sinensis | reverse complement strand
CTCTTTCCCACAGGGAAGAATAGAATTCTTGTTCTGTGGAGTACCAGAATCCTCATCTTTTTCTACCCTATTTCTGGACATCATTCTAAATTTCTGGTGTCTCTCTCTTCAGCCTTGCTTAGAGTCCTAATTTATTCTATGCAAAAAAGTCTCAGCATTTGACACCATCAGTAGAGATATTTTTGCTGCTCTCAGCAGACATGTTTCTCCAACTAGAAAGTCACAGTGATATTGCTCCAGGATCAGTTATCAAAAGAAAACCTTAGGATTATGGCTACTTTTCTGGAAAGGTAAATTTATCACTTCGTGATATGATGACAAATGATAGATTATGAAAGTCTTCAATAAAGCCATTTCCTCTAATTTGTTGCAGTATGTCATAGAGAAATGCTGAGACTCAGTATAGTTAATCTATATGTGACTTCTTGCATTTTTACTCTTCTTCATCCATTGGGTATGTCTAGGCCAATATGATTCTGAAGTGCTGGTGGAACACAATGTACAAATTATATAGCACTGCAGCAATTATGGTAAAAGGCAAATGCAATTTTTATTCAAGAAACATGGAATTGTGAGACATTTGAATGTGGCAAGCTATTCAAATTCCAACTTTCAGGAGCCCATGGAAAGCCCAAAGTACACAATCAATCCAGTACACGATGCTAGATTACTCGATAGGAAACTGGTTCTGGCACAGGAATATATTTATGACACTAAATGAAACTTGAAAAACTGAATCTGAAATTCAAGAGAATGGTATGACTACTTTTGATGAGTGTCTGACACTTGAATTTGTCTAACCTACCTACAATGACCAAACCCTATGCCTAGCAAAGTAAACAAAACCACTGGAAAAACTGTACTTTCAAAATGCAGCAGCTCATTTTTATAACAACAGGTTAAGCTGAGCGTATATCTCCTTTTTCCTCTGGTCTGAAATGAAAAGACATCCAAGTTAATTATTATAACGCTAATTTTCAAAGCACTAAATAGAGGGGAGCCCAAGCCATTTAAAGACTACCTATATTTTCATAACCAGGGACAGTGTAGTTCTCCTAAACCAATATGTCTCAAGAGTTTTTCTGTCATTCATTTGTACTAGGGTTAAATTTTACTCTACATATAAGAATGATCATGAGTAAGTCTTCAAGTCTAAATGCAAGTCTCTCTTACACTGTCTTAGCCTTCTGGAAAAAAGGCCCAAATAATTATGCCAAATCCTCTTTTCTGTCATTAGATAAAGCTTGAGAAAGAAGCAATTCACAATACACTACAAGTCTCTCCTTTCACATAAGGAAGGTATAATGAGTACAGAATAAATAGACATTGAACATTTTCCTGTACATATGATTATAATGAATGTTGTAGTGGGGTCTCGTATCTATTCCAGAATATCTTCAAGACTTTGTGTGGACTTTTAAGAAAAATCAGTGAGCTCTGTTCCCTATCACATTTTCTGTTAAAGACACATACTCTGCTCTTGTGGTCGGTTAGGGTGAGTTATATATGACAACTCCTTTGCCTCTAATTCTTCATTAATTTTAAACCAATTATGTGTACCAGTTCAGGAACAAACGTCATTAAATGTAGTAATGTAACCCTCAAAACTTCATGTGATACCAGTTACCCTCTTAAAACTCCAACAATTGATATTAAATAATAAAAAGATTGATGCTTGAATGTTAAATATACTTGTCAGAAATATAAGTCTTCCTTTTACTACTGAATACTGGTAATCTCCATGAATCTCCATTTAGAAATAGGAGGTTACAGTTGCATATTTTTTATTTACAATATTTTTGCTCAACAAATATCAGTTATTTCCCTCTGGATATCTTAAATGATAAAGTAAGTGTATTCTGTAGTGTGTGCACACTTGGAAGCTGACCTTCAGGCAATTGTTGGCGTTTTTGCTGAGGTATACAAGAAAATGGGACTGACACGTAAGATTCAGAAGACTAATGTCCTCCATCACCAAGATCTTAATGAGCAGTCCCTAATTCTCGCAATTCAGGTTCATGGTGGGACTCTGGAGAACACTGAGTATTTCCTGTACCTTGGAAGCCATCTCTCTCAGAAGGTTGACACCAAAGAAATCCAACATTGGCTCAAATGTGTGAGTGCAGCCTTTGGATGCCTGAGGGAATGGGTGTTTGAAGATTATAACATCAGATCCAAAACCAAGCTCATGGTTTATCAAGCAGTTGTGATCCCCACCTTACTGTGGGGAGCTGAGATGCGAACCTTCAAATCCAGTGGTTCATCTGATGTTAATGTCCTCTCCCAAGTAAACACCACCAGTCACTGAGAAAGTGATCATCTGAAATCAACTTCACTGGGCCAGCCACATCATCCAGAAGTCTGACATGATGCATGAACAAGTGTTGTTTTCTTAAGTCAGTCAAGGCATATGCTCAAGCGGAGGGCAGAGAAAATGCTTCAAGAACATCCCCAAGGCCAACTTGAAAAAATGCAACATTGACATTAACTTGTGGGAGACTTTCACACAGGACTGCCACAAATGGAGGAAGGCTCTCCTTGCTGCAAGGATCTCAGTACTTTGAAACCTTATGGTGACAACAGGAGACAGAAAAAGGGAGTGGTAAAAACAGCATGTCATGGACTGAACCAAGAATCCAGAGGTACCTACCTTGCAAAGACACATTTATCCCAGCTGCAGCTGAGTTTGTTGATCCCAGATAGGCTTCATCAGCCATCTTCAGACACACAGATAAGATAGTCGTGGAAGATAATCATCCTCACCCGCGAGGGATTGTTGATGATGGTGACTTTAAGAGAGCATCTGGCATACTCCATTGCCACCATGTTTCAATAGTGATTTGTGGCCAGGTTTATAGACCCTTAAAACAGACACTTCAAAATTTAAATGCCTAAAGTGAGGACTAGTTGGAATTCAGCTTCTTGAATCCAAAATTGTGATTCTGCAAATGTCTACTCTCCCTCTGTCTATATTACTATCCTTGGCCATTTTCAGAGGAGCTAAGCCCCATGCTGCAGAAATATGATTAAAGCAGAGCGCTCCAACATCTGTTTTGACTGACCCTAAGAAGAATTTTGCAGATCTAACAGCTGGCATTTAAACAGAATGAGCAAGTTAATTAAGATGTCCATCTAAACAATTAATGGTATCTACAGTTTAGACCACGTAAAAGTACTAGAAGGAAACTGCCTTCAAGAAGGCTTTAAAGTAGGTAATCCAAACACATCATATTGTAGTTTTAGTATGAGAACGTTATCATAAGAAGTAACTTGCATATGAAATGTGGTTTGGTCCATAAGAGGTGTACTTCTGTTAAGTTTCTTAGGGCGTGTCCCCGCAAGCAGGAACATGTGTTTCCCACAAACAGGAACGTGCATGTATAAGGCTGGCCCCAGCAGCCTCACCTAGGGTCTTGGGGGCTCCAGTCATTGTGATTCGGCAGCAGGGAGCCTGGCCAGCAGCTGGAGCTTGGATCTGGCTGGCTAGGCTCCTGTTTTGGGTGGCGAATACTGCTGCCATGTGCACCACCCCACTTCTTTCAGGAGGAGGGAGGGGTTGACACCAGGATCTCCTGGTGTCAAACTCCACCCCACAATGCTGCAAATTAGCAGCACAAGGAATGCCTCCATATGTGACGCATGCAGTGTGTGGCACTGTAGACAGGTCTGCGGTGCTGCATACCGCATGTGCAAGCTCATCCGGACATGTCCTTAGATAGGTTAATAGACAAAAAAGCAGGTCTATAGGAGAGTGTAAAATGAGAAGATGTTTGTTGGCATTAATATACAGATAAGCTTGACTAGAGAGAAATTGGGAGGGAAGTCCCAAGAAAGGACTGGCTGCTCATGTGATCCCTATGCGAACCCTCCACTACTAGATATTGGTAAGCATCTCTACAGATACAAGGCAGCAAGACAGCAATAATTGTACATCTTATACTTTGGGGTAAACAATAAAAGGTTAGATTGCTGACCTATCTTCTGCCTCTTTAAATGAATAGCAACCTATCAGTTCACTTATAATCTAGGTAACACCTAAATTTAGAGGTGCCTACACTCAGTACGTCTTTTTTTTAACCTTAAATCCCCCAGTCATCTAAGGTCTTGCTTCTTTATGTGTTCAGAAATGTTTCTATCGGAACAGTACTGAACCAATCTCAAAATAAAAGCCAGATTGAAATCCAAAAATTAACCATCCTTTTACCATTCTATCTGAGAGTTGAAGTTTTCTGCCCTTCTGAGTTGTGAATTCCAAGTGAAGGGAAGCATCTCCCAGTCATGCTAAGTAAGGCAACTAGTCCTGGAGAGGGGTAGGATTTAAGAAACCCCAAGATTTCTTTGGTGGCTAATTGTATGACCAGTTCCCTGCTCAATATACCTGTTGTTTTTAATCGTATTTTGAAACACTAACTTTCTCAAGGCTCCAAACTGAAAGCCTGAGGCTCCCTCTGCATGTACAGATATATTTGCAATCAGTTCTAATGCGTGATCCAACAATTGCACCTCCTGCCATGCCACATGTGCATAGCAAGTGGTGCAATTGTGGGTTCATGCATTAGATCCAATAGCACTTTACTGCTGTTGTAGAGAGAGCCTGATCCTGGGCTCCCTCAGCATTAGCATGAAGCAGGTTCCCATGGCAGGGAGCCCCTTGGAACTGAGAGCCTCATCTCAGTCCTGGCTGTGTGTGTGGTGCAGTCAGGACCGAGAATCCTGCAGTCACAGGGGTATGTGGAGGATCTCATGGCTAGGAGATTGCAGTGGTTGTGAGACTGCAGCAGTTGCATTATCCAGGCTGCTGCCTGGAGCCCCCACACCCCTGCATCTGGGAGACCACACTGACTGTGATCACTAGGCTCTCCAGTGGTTGGGAGAGCACAACAGCTGTGGCCTTGCTGCTGCTGACTGCCTACACATGCAAATTAAAACTGGATAGAAACCAGCTATAAAGTTATTACACATTTTCAAGCAGTAACTTTATAGCTGGTTGGATCTTTTTAAGATACAATAGTTAATTTGCATGTGTAACAATCTAAATTTATTATGCAATTAATGGGTAACTGCATAATAGATATAATGTGCAGAGGGGGCCTGAGTGTCTAACTCTGAATTCTGCTCTGAAGCCAAGAGTTTAAAAGTCAGGGACTGCGATGTTCAGCATTTTTGGATCTAGGTTGTTTTTAGTTCTGAGTTGGATTCAAGTAAACAGTAGCTAGAGATGGTTGAAAAATTGCTGATACAGTAGCTGTTTGTTGAAAAAAATCTTGATTAAATTAAATTGGAAATTTTTCACAGAAATGTTAGAATTTCATTGAAATGCCTGGGGAATTCCCAAAAGGTTTAATTTCTATAAGGATGAAGTATTTTGTTTTGACTTTAATGTTTCATACTATAAAATACCTGAAAAAGCCAGTCAGCCTCCTGACCTCTGACCTTTGAGTTTTATCCTGTTGTTCCATGTTTTTTCCCCTCTATGCAGCATTGGGGAGAGCACAGTTAGAGTAGTGCATCCAGTTTTGGGCACTGTACTTCAAGAGGGATGTGGACAACTTCAAGAGGGTTCAGGGGAGGGCCACTTGTATAGTTAGGGGCCTGCAGGCAAAGACCTATGAGGAGAGATTGAAGGACTTGCTCCAGCCTCCACAAGAGAAGGCCGAGAGGTGATCTTGTGGCCACCTACACGTTCATCGGGGGGCAGGGGCAGGGAGGGGACAGCAAGGAATAGGAGATGCTCTGTTTACCCCAGGGTACCCTTTGGAGTAACTAGGAACAATGGCCACAAACTGACAGAGAGCAGATTTAGGTTGGACATCAGGAAGAACTACTTTATGGTAAGGGTTGCCAGACTCTGGAATGGGCTCCCAAGGGAGGTGGTGCTCTCCCCTACCTTGGGGGTCTTTAAGAGAAGACTAGACATACACCTGGCTGGGGTCATCTAGCCCCAGTGCTCTTTCCTGCCCAGGGCAGGGGGTCGGACTCAATGATCTACTGAGGTCCCTTCTGACCCAAATATCTGTGAATCTGTGTATGTTTTATGCAGTCTACTTTTCAGATATTCCAAGGGATCAGTTTTCTATCACTTCTCTTTGAAGGTGATTGTATAGACAACGGGATTTTGCTTGTTCTCAGGAAGTTGTATCTAATACTGAGTATAAATGTTCCTTTCTTTGTTTTCCCATTACTGTTAGTTTTGCTTACATTTGCTATGATAAATAATGTATTTTCCCCGTTTTTGGTATATATAACCTTTCAACATATAGCCAAATTATATCTATTTAACTCTCAATAATTCCTTGTAAGTTGATTGTGGTTTCCAGAATCATATATTATGGGCATGTCTACTTCAGCTTCAGTTATATTGCTACTAAGCAGATATATATTATCTGCTTTGCTAGCATGCATTTTGTAATTCTCCAAGGACAGGTGTAGCTGGAGTCTCTGTGGTTCTCAGAAACCTTTTAAAAGTCAGTATTAGTTAACTTTTGCAGTTCAAGACAGTAAATCATCCTCTTCCCCTGAATTTTCCTATCCATGAAATTTGCATGCATTTTTCCACCTATATAGCAGAGTTTCTCTGAAGAGCAGGCAAATCTTTCTGATGTATGCCAACTTCACTTGCATTAACACATCATAAGGGGGTTCTCATTTTATGCAGCATACAAAAGAAAGCAGTATAAATGAGAAGTTGTTTATTCTAGTCTTGCTATATTGACAGTTTATACCACTGCTTTTTGCCATGAGGAAAGGAAAGTTCAGATATATAGGGTTTATACAAATGTTATATTTCTGCTGGTGCAATCACATCACGCTAGGGTACATGTACAGCTGTGTGTTGTTAGCAGCTTGGGTTGTCTATGGTGGACCTAGCTTGGGCCCTGTAGTGCTTGTTTGGTGCTTTATTGCTAGGTTTTTCTACCAGGAGAATAAGACCAATAGAGTTCTCTCAGATCTTTTGAATGTTTGTACATACCATAACAGAAACGTACTATTTAAAAGAGATGGTATAGCACTGGATACTTTCTGGTCTTCCTTTGAGACATCTGCTAATTAAATTAATTCATAAATTGAAAACTGGGTAAAAGGGTGAGAGAGAGAATCAATGACTTGACTAAAAATGCAAAGCAGAAAAGTTATATTCTGTTGAGCAGAATACAGTTTAATTTAGTTAGTTAATGCTTGAAATTACTTAGATGATGCATATTCTGTAAGCAGCAGTTGCTAAATATTGTGATTTAGTAGCTGTATTTTCAACGAAGAAAGATTTTAACTATGTGTACTGGAAATATATGTGTGGTATATCTACAGCAGAAAGATTAAAGATAATGGAAGATAAATTTTATGAAAAATGAATTATTAACAAAAAATAAATTTTCATACAGAGGGATGATTCTAGGGGCATGTGAAATGTATAGTCACCAGTGGTAGCCTCTTGCCTTTGATACTGCCTTGGCAGGAAAAGTACAGAGGTAGCATGGTTTTTCTTCCATATTTAAAAAATTGTGGGTTATTTTCTATGGCTAGATGCCTTTTCATCACCTAAAAAGGATTCCAGCAAATTCTTGTTTTTTGTAAGAACTGGAATTATAATCAGGTTAATGAAAACACTGCATTTGTTGTTACTTTACAGAGCAAGGACTTGTTGATTTTGCTTAAGAACTCATATGCCTGCATAACAGTTTTGGTTAGAAGGAATTTGTGATGATTCAAGCAATCAGTTTACGAATTTCAGTTTGATTTTTTTTTTTTTAATTCATCTGCTTCTTTTGGTCTTATGACTGTTTTTAACTGTGTTCTGCCTTATCCTTGTTATGCTAATAAGATGATGCTGAGGTGTCTGTCTTTGACTAGGCTGACTGCCAAAGACTATCAGTACTTGAATTCATCTTACTTTCAGAGACTACCTGCACCCGATAGCATGATGAGGGTGGGGTGAGCAAACAGGAGCTGCCATCAGAGTGCAGAGAGAGCCGGGGAAGGTGATACTCTTGTCTCTCCCCACTCCCTGCTCCTCAGCAATTGGTCTTCTGCCCAGGGTTGTGCAGAAGCTTACTACTCTGACTGAACTCCATATAAAATCAATTTTCTCTAAACCCCCTCTTTAGGGAAGACGACTAGAGTTTAGAGAGTGGAAAACTCTTAAGAGAATAGAGATCTGTCTCGTGTACCACAGTTTGAGAACCCCTGGTCTACTCTCTTACACTGTAAGAGATCCAGCTTGCTAGATAAGGATAGGGCTGGAACAGAACCCAGAATGCCTACTCATCCTCAGCCAGAAGCAGCAATTTCCCCTTCCCTCCTCTGCCACAACAGATGGGGGCTCATGCTGACATCTGCAGTCTGGTGGTGGTAAGAGAGGGCAGTACAGGCTCCGGTCCCTAGATGGCACGTGAAATAGCCACCTACCTGACTACCCTCAGCAGCACAGGAAAGATCTTGAGAAAGAAGGAGAAAGAGAAGAATACATATACACTGCAGGCTTTCAGGAAGAGGGACCAGAGAAGCACGTGTAGCAGTGATTCAGTTCCTACTGTTTAATTTTACTGAGAGATAAGTGTGGATAACTTTTCCACTGGTCCCAGCACTATGAAAAACATATCCCATGCAGCAAAGTGAGCATTTCTACTGACAGTGTGGTGGTTTAAATTATTATTTGACATTTTTGGAGATGCAGCTTTCCTGATTCCATTATTATTTTAAATCCCAGATATTACAGTGTGACTATTTGACATCACTTTATTAAAAGACAAAGAAACTTATGTAAAAATATAAATTGTTTCTGTAAGAAAACAGTCATGACAACAGGCAATAGCAGGAGAAACAAGAGAATTATGGTATTAACTTTTCTTGCACTAGCTTGTTACTGAATGGAGGAAGTGTGTGCTCACTGTTACGCAGGAAGCTGTCACACTGAGGTAGGCAACATCAGCTATTGGTATTGATATTTGGAGTGCTGAGCAGTGGATATTTAACTGAGATATGTATGAGAGGAGACCCAGGAAAGCAGAAAGAGCTGGTACAGCTAACAAAACTAGAAAAAGATATTTAGGATGTGAATTTGGAAGAAAATTGGTCTATCACGACACTGTTAGGACTATTATACCTTTACATTTAACTGTGGAGAGAAATCAGTTAAAGAAAGCAAATGTTTTTTGTAAATTATGTAGGCACTCAATGCACATTATGGTCAGGCTGCTTTGCAGTGTTCTCATTTGTACATACTTCATTCCCTTCTGTGCCCTATCCAGTCTCTTGCTCTGCTCTCTCCACCCCTCTCCCTTTCAGTGTCCACACTGGAACACTGGAGATCAAAAAGTTTATCTGTGCACCCTGTCCTCCACCCAAGCTCTTCACTTAGTTCATTGTATCCCATATCTTGTCTTTTTTTGCCTTTATCAAGAGTGGTTAGATTTTCATCCTACTTGTGTCTCTGCTTCCTGTGTAGCTTTGGGCAAGTCACTTGCTCTCTCTGTTCTAGTTTTTCCATCTGAAAAAAAGGGTGATAGTTATAACCTGCCTCACTGGGGGCTGAAAAAAATAGCAGAATTATTCCAATTTGTAGAATTCTATAACAAGGTGCCTGCTGCTTATACTAGGGTTTGAATGATAGATGTAGACCTGTAACATTTATCTCTATGTTAAGACTGACCCAGAATTTGGCACAAATTAGATATTTCCACCATATTAAGAATGTAGACATACATATCTTTCAAGATCTTCTCAAGATCTTTCATGAGACTTCATCCTGCAAGACCTCATCATACATAGATTGAGGGGTATTTTTTCTGTAACACCACCACGAGCCAGGACCATATCATTTTGAATGAAATAAGATGTTACCATGCATCTGAAATGATGAAAAATACAATGCATTTATTGTACAAAAAACATATTATAACATTCAACAAAGAAGAGCTCTGTTTTACAATTAAACATGGGAGCAGCAAAATAGTATGTTGCATTTGTGTGAGTCAAGTCAGGTCAAGGTAGCCAAAGCAGAAATGATTGGAGTCTACATGAGAATTAAGTTTTCCTTGGAAAGTACAGTGATTTCCAAGATGACTATCGAGAAGAATGTGTTCAAGTTTGATTGAGTTGAGTTGACTTGTTTACAAAGTTTTGTCTGTTCACAGTGCAATATGTGTTCTGTACAAAGTGAAAGATAGGCTTGTTGAAATCCTATGGGTGTAAGGGTCAAGGGAGAGCAGCAGGGAGGAATATCATATCTTAGGCTACCAAACCATGAGGAAGAGGTGGACAAGGCCTTGTTTAAATAACTGAAAGAAGCTTCTAAATGTCAAGACCTGATTCTCATGGGAGACTTTAATTACTGAAACATCTGCTGGGAGGGAAACATAGCAGTGCACACCAGGAAATTCTTGGAGTGTGCTGGGAACAATTCCTTGATGCAGATGGTAGAGAGTCTAACTGGGGGGGGGGGTGGAGTTCTTGACTTGCTTGCTTACAAAAAGAGAGGAATTGATTGAGAATGTGAAGGTGGAAGGTAACTTGAGAGATGGAGACCGTGAAATAGGAGTTCAAAATCCTAAGGGGAGGAAGGAAGGAGAGCAGCAGAATAAGGACACTGAACTTTAGAAAAGCAGACTTTAAGAAGCTCATATAAAAGGAATCATAAAAAGTGGAAAATGGGTCATATTACTAGAGAAGACCATAAAAGTATTTCATGGTTGTGCAGTGAGAAGATTAGAAAGGCTAAGGCTTGGTTTGACATGCAGTTGACAGGGACATAAATGGTAATAAAAAAGGGATTCTGCAAGTATGTCAAGAGTAAGAAGAAGACCAAAGAAACCTCTTACAGAATGCAGAAGGCAGTCTAGTTTTGGATGATGTAGAGAAGGCTGAAATATTTAATGCCTTGTTTACTTCACTCTTCACAAATAGGGGAAGTGACCAGATACCGCGTGCAGTTGGC
>NW_005842334.1:901038-912866 GCF_000455745.1 Alligator sinensis | reverse complement strand
GGAAAGAGACAAATGGTCTGAAGTAGTTACAGAACAAGTTAGGGATTACTTAGAGAAGCTAAATGCTTTCAGGTCAGCAGGCATGGATGGGATGCATCCTAGGGTACTGAAGGAATTAGCTAAAGGAATTATCTATTGCAGGGGTGGGCAATTATTTCGGGTGGAGGGCCGCTTACTGAGTTTTGGCAAGCCATCAAGGGCTGCATGACAGACAGTCCAAGGCAGATTAATATTAATCTTCTAAATTTTTTAGGGACCCAACAGACCATATAGAATGGCTTGGTGGGCTGCATCTAGTTTGTGGGCCACATTTTGTCCACCCCTGATCTTTTGTCTTTGAGAACTTGTGGAGTTTGAGAGAGGCCCTGGATAACTGAAAAAGGGGAAATATAGTGCCCATCTTTAAGAAGGGGAAGGAGGAGGAACTGGGGAACTACAGACCAGTCAGCCTAACCTCAATACTCAAAAATATCATGGAGCAGCTCTTCAAGGAATCTATTGTTAAGCACCTAGAGGAGAACAAGGTGATCAGGAACAGCCAGTATGGATTTGCCAAGAGCAATTCATGCCTGATCAACCTGGTTTTTCTTCTATTATAAGGTGATCCTTAAGATAAGGTGATCATTTGCATCTTTGTGCATTGGAGGGAGAGCACTGAATGTGTTATACTTTGACTTTAGCAAGACTTTTGATATTGTCTCCCACAGTATTCTCATTAACAAGCTAAGGAAATACAGACTATATGAAACTACTGTAACATAAGCAATTGGTTGGATCACTGCACTCAACAAGTAGTCATGGGTAGCTTAACGCTTAGTTGGGAAGGAGTATCAAGTGGGGTAACCCAGCAGTTTGTAGGTCTGGTATTGTTTAATATCTTCATTAATGATTTTCAAGATGGGATCAAGTACACACTTAACAGATTTTCAGAGGAGGCAGAGTTGAGTGGAGTTGTTGAATCTGGCTGTGTCTACACGAGACACTGACTGCATAGAAGCCTGTGACTATTGCAGAGTGGTGTCATGTTCCAGAAGGTGTGATGTGGCACTATTGCAGAGTAGTTTTGGGCTACTGCACAGTCAGCATCACAAAAAATCATCCAGTGATGCTACTGTGCAGTAACTCTGACTACTGCAAAATCATTAGTACTTGTATAAAGTACTAAATACAATTTTAGTAGTGTATGAAGTACTAAAATACAATAAACAAGTATTTGTTTATATAAGTACTAAATGACTGTGTAGTAACGACTGTGAAGTCAGCATCTCTGTAGACAGCCTCTGGGGGAATGGGCTAGGATCCAGAATGACCTGGATAGACTGGAAAAATGGTCCACAATTAACAAGATGAAATTCAACAAGAACAAGTACGAAGTCCTGCACTTGTGATAGAATCCATGCATGTACAAATACAGTCTGGGAAATGATTGGCTAGGCTGCAGTGCTGCAGAGAAGGGGTTACAGTAGATAAAAAACTAAATAGGAGCCAACAGTGTGTTCTTGTTACAAAAGAGGCTAACAGTACTGGGTTGTATTAAAATAAGTGTCACTTGCAAATTTATGGAAGTGAACTCTGTTCAGCACTGGTGAGGAATCACCTGGAGTACTGGGTGAAGTTTTGGGGCCCACTCTTCAAGAAGGATGTGGACAGAATAGATGAACAACAAAAAATGATTAGGGGCCTGAGAAGCAAGACTTATGAGAAAGACTAAAAAAGTTAGGGTTATTTAGTCTGAAGGAGAGAAGACTGTGGGGTGATTTGATGATAATCTTCAAATACCTGAAGGGGATTATGAAGAGGATGAAGATGGCCTCTTCTTTGTGACCAGAGGGGACAGGAGTTGGAGCTTCAGCAGAGGAAATGTAGGGTGGAGATTAGGAGGAACTGTCTAACTATAAGAATGGTCAAGCATTGGAACAAGTTACCTAGAAAAGTTTAGGATGCTTCATCCAGACAGTTGGCTGGGATGGTTTAGTCGGGGACATCCTGCCTTGAGCAGGTGACTGGACTCTGACCTTGTTAAGTCCTTTCCAGCCCTGCTTTCCTGTAATCCTAATGGCAGATGTCTTGTTAAGACATAATTATGCTGAATGATTTATTAAGTAATTTAAATTAATTCGTTTTTAAAGGTCTGTGGATTACTAACAGATTCCTTTTACTGCCTGAACTAGTTCAGATATGTAAGAGGTAACCTGAACCTTTGTGTCAAAATAATTTGATATTCAAAAATAAGTTAGGGTTTTTTTCTTCCATTATCATACACGAATACAGAGATGCAAACCAGCTTGAGAACTGGTAATGGTCTTGCTGTGGTAGTAAGTTGCTCAGCGTGAGCTAATGTTACCTCCTCTTTGGCAGAGAATATATTCGCTATGCTGTAGTACAGTGATTCTCAGCCAGAGTGCCAGAGTCTCTCAGGATGTGAAGAGATAAGCAGATAAGTAGATAAACCCAAGCTCAGTCTTGTCCCTGCCTGAACAATTCCCAGACCCCACTGCCCAGCCCCTCTGCAAGGATGTAACCATTGTAATATATAAATTAGTTTTTTGAAATTAAGTTCCACACAATTCACAAAAGTTATTGAGACGCTCCTCAAGACCAGTAAAGGATGCCTTGAGTCCAAAAAAGGCTGTGAACCACTGCTATAATATGTATCAGTTGCTTCAGAGTAGGAAATAATCACCTTATTCATCTCTCCACCACAAGTATGATTCCAATAATCACCTCTTCCAGACTAAAGTTCTTCCTAGAGGAATTAGACATAACTGAAGGCAAATAACTAGAAGCTTGAGATCTTTAAATGAAGGAGTCTCAGGCCCCTATCAAATGTTAATTTAATGGTCTAATGGGATCTGACGAATTTTATCCTGGAACCCAACATGTATAGGCCCTGCCACCCCAAATCTAGTTTTCCTCTAAAATTACCAAAATTGAAATGCAGTAGAGGCTATATTTTTCTTATATAACTGGGGCATTTTAGGGAGCCTAGACTATTTTTAGTGAGACCTCAATTAGTCATATTTTGGGTTTTTTAAATAATATATGCATGTTTCTCCTTTATAAGAAAACTTCAAAATATAACTTTAAGTAATTGCTTTGGATATTTTAAGCTTGTCTCATCAATATCAAACAGTTCAAGTAGCAGGGTACTTATAAAGCAGGGGTCAGCAACCTTTTTGCCTATGCAGGCCAAAGCCTATAACCCAACTGTGGCCATGGGCCGAATGTTCTCCCTACCCCACCCCCAGCAGCCATCTGCCTGAATTCACTCTCACTGTGGATTTCCAACCACCCTGCAGCAAGGGAGAAGCAGACACAACAGACCAGCAGGCTCCACAATGGAAGGGGATGTTGTAGAAGGGAAGGGCAGCATTGAACAGCTTTGTGTCATTGATCCCCTGCATCAGATTGGACCCTTCGCAGGCCAGATTGGACCTCGTTGTGGGCTGGATACCGCCCACAGGCTGTAGGTTGCTGAAACTTTTCTCAAAGTACTTTAGGGAAATCACATTCTGTCTCCCTGGAGAATGTTTGGAAGTGCAATAAATCAGCTATAGGTACTAAAGAGTGTATAGCTGAGTATTATTAGTGTAAATAAAAAATCTTTGAAATGGGTATTATTTACTGGCATAACTAATCTCAGAATTTTTTTATGACATTTTCTTGAAAAACTGTACCTGTTTGTTTGGGTACATACCTAGAATATTAGTTGCCCCAACACTTGATCAGTTGACATATATATTTGATTGCATATTTTCATTGTGGTTCTTAAATAAATAATTAACCGTTGAATAATTACAAAAACTGAAATGTCTTGAACTTCAAAATAATACCCAAGGTAAAAGTTGATCTGAAAAGAAGCTAGAATAAAATATTATCACTTCCCTTCCAGGCACTTTGTATTTCAAGATAGCAGAGGGCTTGAGCCAGGTGCCTAAGTTGCAAGGAGAGAAGAAAATTGGACACAGTTGGTCTGCCATTTTCTATTGGTTAAGCAGGCCTCCCTGCTCAACACGTAGGTGTTTGGAATCATCCTTTGGCAGCAGATAATTCTCTTTATTAAGTCTGGATCATAGGTGTTCTAACCCTGTAGATTTGAATAGTCTTGGGGAACATGTCTGTTTTTTAGGTATTGGAATATCTTAGTGGAGACACTTATGGAATTATTTGGATCTGACCTTTGTGCTTACCTCCCACTACCCCCCATATCTTGCCTTGATTTTTTTTTTCTTTGACTTCCTTTTGCTCTGGGATGGATGAGCTACTGATAGACATCTCTTCCTCTTCTGTTTTGTCTGTGGTTTTCTTTATCTTGTTTATTTTAACAATGGTGTTGAGGTCCATTTAATTTCAGTTGTGCATGACCTTGCCTGCTTCAGCTAAATAAAGCATAGCATGCTTAGAGATAAAAGAAAAGTAACACTGGGCTTTTTCTGTCTTAGTTTTAATTGCTTGGTATGACTTTTTTCATAAACAACAATTAACTCTGTTGTGAACTATTCCAGAGTTTGTGTCACATTCATTTCATGTGTAGAGGCACCCAGTATGCATCAAAAGGCGAGCATGCTCAAGACAATTCATGTAATGATCTGTATGTCTTCTATAGGTTTTTTTAATTTCTTTTTCACATTACAAACCTCCTTTTGAATATCAGTGTTTCTCCAGTTTCACAGTTAAACTTTTTTCACAGCCCATTTTCAAGCACCTCTCAATCAGTGCTTTCAGTGGTTTTATTAAGAACTGGGCTCTCTCACTAGAAGAGAGTACAGAAATAGTATCAAGGTTATGTAAGAGGGATAAGACAATACTTTTATTTAGAAAAATGGGTTATGTTTCCAGGCTTTTATGACCTGATTATAACCTGGGACCTGGTTTTGTCTTCACAGACTTGCACTTAACTCTCTATACTTATATTCTTTGAATAAAGTGTAGAATGTAGTCTGTAGTCTCTGCATTTAACTCTGACACTTGCACTTAAATCTGTCTGGGTGAACTCTCTCTCTCTGGGTGAAGTTGCACTTAGACCATACTAACTCTGTGGAATGTTAAGCAGTGTTAAAGTTAAAATGTGCTGTGAGCAGTTGCATGCTAAGGGTTAACATAATTTGTTGCTGGTATAGCTTTGACTTGTCACGAGAGGCCTGGCAAGTACAGGTGTACCTAGAAGCTACCTGGGCTTTATCCTTGTGCTGGGTGTTTGGTTGGGGCTGGGGGAAGTGCCTCCTGGGATGCTGGAGGACTAAAAATTGCTTGTTTTATCTCCATGGAGCGGACTGAAGTTACTCGATAGCACAGCCCACAGTTACCCCTCACCTGAAGTGGCGTAACTTTGTGAGGCTCAGAGGGCACTTAGCCTGAGTTCATGAGCTTTAAAGTTTGGATTGCTCACATTTTAAGTGCCATTAGTATGGTATAAATGTAACATGTAACATTTACCCAATATAGGAGGTGACCCTGTAATGCATGTCATGAATGTTTTGAATCGTCAGTATGTAAGCTCTTAATGTGAACCTCTATAGAAAAGTTATTCGCTGCACCCTGGCATTTGGTAAGAGGATTATGTAGTTTAAATCTCTCTCTCCTGTATCCGGCATTAAACCTTTACTGAGATTTCTTTTTTTGCCCCCTAAGATAAGCGATATTCTTTGGTCAAGAATCAAGACCTTATGATCCTATACAAACATTTTTGCTATATATTTTTTTCAGAATAATGTCCAGTTGTCAAGGCAGGAAAAAAGGCTGAGTGTTAGAGACCCAAAGAGAGAGAGAGAGAGGCATTTTTTCCTTTAGTGACTAAGCACTGGAGTCTTAGTTGAAATATCTTCAAGAAGATGCTCTACTATTCAAAGGAACAGGACATATATATATTCTATGAATGAACAAGCTGTACTAGAAAATATGTTGATTCTGTCACTGATTTCTGTTCCAGCAGAAGACTGACGTTCAGGGCCACAAAATCTGCACAACTTTTTATAGAGCTATCTTAATGATCTTTTTTTTTTTCATTTTTTAAATAAGTGAAAAGTGCACTTGAATTCTGCAGAGTCAAGGCCATATAATTAGATTGTGGTAAAACAACCAAAAGGATAGATGAATTATTTTTATAACTGTTTCAAAACTAGATTTCTCTTTAAAATTTCAGTATTAGGAAAATGTAAATGATGACTCCCTTGTTTGCTCCCTGCATGAAAGGCTAAAGTCAATTTCACTTTGAAAAAAAAATGTTCCAGGAGGGCAATCAGCAAAGCCAAAGTTTTCTTTCAGATTTCCTTAAATGGTACTTTTTTCTGGTAACTCTTTCCCACAAAAGGAATGCTGTCTCATTTTAGGATTAATTTTTAATCTGACTTTCTATGAGAAGGCATTAGAAATGAATTTGCAATATCTATAGTTTTATTGCAATCATAAACTATATTAAAGTTGTATTAATCTAGTTTATATACTTTAGCAAGGCCATCAGCATCATTTCTTGTAAACTGTTCTTCTCTGTTGTAGATTTCAAACACTATGGGCTATGGATGTATACTTAGGCTTTAGAGATTGTCATGCACTCCTGACGTCTTAAGTTATTTACTTAAACTATATTACTTTCCAGATATAAGTACAACTTCCTGAAAATATGAAATATAAAAGGGATTGAGATGATTTCCCATAAGAATTATGAATTTTTCTTTAAGCAAAGCGCTTGTTTACATGGCAACTATTAATAGAGATCATGACACGTTAGATTTTTTTTAAATACATTCTTCACTAGATTAATGTTCTAATTGAGAGTTTGCAGGGAGAAAAATAAGAACGCTTAGGTGTAGTGACTGGTGTAATTATAGGAACACAGGAACCTGTAATTTTAGAAGCGTCTCAGTGAGAAACAAATGAAAGCCCCGAGAGGTTTTAGTTCTCATGTTGAATTGTTTGTACGCTGTCACTTACAACGCAACATGTTTCTGATTTGAATCTATACATTTTAATTGCTAATTTAGCATTGCATGAATGGTTAGCTTTGGAATTATTTGGTGTTTAAACTGCTAAAACCATCTATTGTTTTTATACCATACTATACAGATTTATTGTTTGGTTTAGTATTACAACATTGTTAGGACAAATAGTTTTAATACCTATATTTCTCAATGATTTTCAACTTTTCCTATCAAGTTTTTTTTTACATGTTTTGCTCGCTCTTCTCCCCCAAGTGCACTAGTAATTCTTGATTTGACTGTATCGAAAAGAAATTGTTAGTTTAAAGTATTTATTTATGGGGAAAAAAACACAATGAAATTAATCCCTGTTTAGGTACAGTGCTGAACTGGAGGACAGAGGCCTCAGATGGTTGCTTTGATGCAGGGCTGCTGAGCTAGTGGCCCATGGGTCACATGTGGCTGACAAGGATTTAAGTTGTGGCCCCCAAGTTCCTGCCTGGCACTCACTCCCCCAATTGCTTTGACTGCAACAGCAGCTGGAGTCTCTGGGTTCCCCCTCCATCCTCCAGATGCTGCTTCTTGCCTTCACCTCAGGGGCTGGGATGGTGTGGCATGCCACACCAGGAGCTGAGCATGAGTCCAGGGCCTTGTACAAGGGAGATTGTGCCTAAAGTGGGAGGTGGGTTCCCACATGCAGTGTAACAGCGGGGTGTGGGAAGCTTCTGTGTGGTGCACAGCTCAGTGGTCCATGCCTCACCTGGTGCCATGCAGTTCCCAGGTGTTGTAGCCCCTGAAGACTTAGAAGCTGGACAGCCCTGCTCTAATGTAGTCAGCTTATCATTATGTGGCAGGTTTACCTCTATACATCTAATGTAGTCAGCTTATCATTATGTGGCAGGGTTACCTCTATCCAATTGAGAAAGCTTTAGGGCCTAAATAGATGACACACATCCACACACATGCATGAGTGAAATCAGCCTTTACACACGCAAAAGAAAAGAGCAGACAAAAGATGCAAACCCTTATACTGGAGTGCCTTTGTCCAGTCTGGTGTAGGATTACCCTTCAAAGAATCAAAGTAAAAGTCCACTGAATAAGTTAAGTCAGTATAGGTGTCATCTCTCATCAGTTTATCTTGTGATAGGTGTGTGCTCAATGTAAATAAGCTACCATATTTTCCTGCATACCACACACCCCAAATAAGACACATACCTTGTTTTGGAAAATCAGAATGGAGAAAAAAAGATTTTTCCAGAATCACAGCTGAATTCTGTCTGCAGGGAATCCTGACTGCATGGTTGGATCCTGACTTGCACTGCTCAGACAAAGCTAGTGTTAACTCTCTCATAGCCACTGGCATATTGGCAAAAGCTACTGTCAATTCTACAGCAGCTTTGAAAGGCTAAACACTGTAGCTCTGCCCCCTCTGTTCCTGAGGTCACCATGGAGAGGAACTCGGCCGCCATTTTACTGTCTCTCCATGCTTCCATTCTTCTACATAAGCATAGTAAATTAAGCTCCCCGTGTAAGACAAATACCCCAATTTGGGTTGTTTTTTTTTAGAAAAAGATGCATGTGATATGTGAGGAAATACAGTATTACCTTTCCCTCTTCACTTAGAGGTGAGGCATTGTAATACCTACCTACTGCATGTAGCTGTGCTAGGATAGTCATATCCATCTGCTCCCAAATCCCTATGTAACTGATGTAAGTTATACTGGTAAAAATATGTCATTTGATCAGGATTTCATTCTGTTCCTTATACTGCAGTCTTAGTAAAAAGCATTATTTCATTGTTTGTTATAATTCTCTTATTTATGTAACCCTTCTGCCAGGCATCAAATGGTAGCAACAAGGGCAGAGTTCACCCTAGGGGTTTTATACAAATTAATTATCTTTGTTCAAACCCCCACCCAGAAATCTGGGAAAATAATTTCTTCCTGGGTTTTCCAATGTGAACAATCTTCCCCACTCACAGGCAATAACAGGGTTTATTAATGGGGGAAAGGGAGATGGGATGAAAAACAGATTTATGAACCCTGTAATAATCAATAGCCCACCTCAACCCACTGTTAACAGTTTAGCACAGTCAATAAATTCAGAGTCATCTCTTTGTCCCACAGAGGGTGTGCAGTGTAGTCAGTAGAGTTCGTGTAGCTCTTAGACCAAGGTTTGCCTTGCCTCACCACTGCTAGGGCACTGTTCCACCACTGCTATTGCCACTCCTTACTGCTGCTGGGGCTGCTGCTCCTTGTTCCTCCTCACCACTGCTGGTGCAGCACCTCATCACTCCTCACCACTTCCATTGCTGCTCCTTGCTGCTGCCGGGACACTACTTCTCTTCTGGTTTCAGAGGTAACTCAGCTCTTTTATATGTAATCTTAGCTCTTTCAGGACCTGGCAGGTACAGGCTTCTACCTGCTAGCCACCCTTCTTCAGCATTCCCTCACAGTCGGGGATGATTGTCTTCCATGATTGTCTTATCTGTGTGTCTGAAGATAGCTGATGAGGCTACACAGGATCAACAGACTATTTTGCAGCTTGGAAATGTTTCCATGTGGGGAGGGTAGTGCTGGATTCTTGATTTGGTCCACAACATCCTGTTTCTGCTGCTCCCACTTTTCTATCTCCTGTTGTTGTCATGAGATTTCAAGTATTGAGATTCCTGCAGCAAACTCTTCCTCCATTTGGGACAGTCTTGGGCAATAATTTCCAATAACTTCCCATGATAATTTCCCATGCATTTTTTTAAGTTGACCTTGAGGACATCCCTGAAGTGCTTTCTCTGCCCTCCTTGAGTGTATGCTTTGACTGATCTGGGATGATAAAAATTGCTTTGGGAGTCTGGAGTCAGACATCTGAATGATATGGCTGGCCCAACGAAGTTGATATCAGATGATGATTGGCTCAATACTTGTGGTGTTTTCTTGCAGGAGGACACTAATGTTGGTATGTTTGAAATCCTGCTGGATTCAAAAGATCTTCTGCAGGCAGTGTTGATGGTACTTCTCCAGCATCTTTAGTTGTCTCCTATAGGTTGTCCATGTCTCAGCTCCATACAGCAAGGTGGGGATAACGACTGCTTGATACACCATGAGCTTGGTTTCAGATCTAATGTTGTGATCTTGAAACATCCATTTCTTCAGGTGTCCAAAGGCTGCACTTGCACATTTGATGTGATGTTAGATTTCTTCGTTGATGTCAGCCTTTTGCAAGAGATGGCTTCTGAGATATAGAAAATATTCAGTGCTCTCCAGAGTCTCACTGTGGATCTGGGTTACAGGAGCTATGGACTCTTTTTTTACGAGCTTGTTGTTAGTGGACCTTAGTCTTCTGAATGTTAAGCATCAGTCACATTTTCTTGTATGCCTTGGTAAAGACGTTGATGATTGCCTTGAAATTATGCTTCTGAGTGAGCACGTGCTACAGCATCATTGGAGCTCAATGACTGAGGTCAGGGTAGTCCTGGTTTTGGCTCAGATTTGGCTGAGGTTAAACAGCTTACCATCCATTGAGCAGTTGAGTAGTTAAGCTTCATTCCGGATGGATGTTTGTTGGTGGTCAGATATAGCATCGTGACAAGGCATATTGAGAAGAGTGTTTGAGCAATGGCACAGCTTTGCTTAACTCCTGTTGTAACCTCAGAAGTGATAGATCCACT
Source organism: Alligator sinensis (assembly GCF_000455745.1). Classification (NCBI taxonomy): domain Eukaryota; kingdom Metazoa; phylum Chordata; order Crocodylia; family Alligatoridae; genus Alligator; species Alligator sinensis. The sequence continues at coordinate 902,288 of NW_005842334.1, read as the reverse complement.
ACTGAGAACCATTGCTTGCATACCATCATGGAGCAGGCAGAGAATGGTGACAGATTTTGGTGAGCATCCATACTTCAAAAGGATCCTCCACAACACTTCTCACTGACAGATTTGAAAGCTTCCATGAGGTCAGAGGCAGCCATGATGTAGAGCAGGGGTGGGCAAAATATGACCCGCAGCCAAATCTGGCCCACTGGGTCATTCTGTCTGGCCCATAGGGCCCCTAAAAATTTTAGAAAATTAATATTTACCTTCCCCTAGCTGCCTGTCAAAGATGACAGGAGCCAGGGGCAATAGGACTCAGGGGGAGCCAGCAGAAGAATGAAACAGCCACAGCAACAAGTCCAGCCTGCCCTGCCTCTCCCAAACCCTCCCACCCAAAGCCCCAGCCAGAAGTCTCTGCCTAGCAGGGGCTTCTGGAGGCTTCTGGCCTGGGACTGTTTCTGCCTCCCTGCACCAAAGGAAATACAGATAAGGAGAGGGGGAGGGAGGCAGGGAAGCACTGTGGGTGATTGCCTCAGTCCTCAGGGCTGGCCGGGCCAGCTTCTGCTGTCCTGGTGCTGCAGCCGGGAACTACATGGTGCCGGCTGGTGGGCAGGTGGGTGAAGGGGCAGGGAGTAGGGAAATGGATGTAGCAGGTTGGGGGAAGGGGTAGTGAGTGGGGACGTGGAGCACAGCAACAGTTAGGCAGGACTGCAGGGCCCATGCTGGTGCACTGGGGTCAGCATTGGCAGGGCCCAGAATGGGGCAGCAGGAGTGTGGGACCTGGGCTGGCAGGGGCTCTATGAAGCCAGGCTGGCTCCCTCTTCTCCCTGCTTGAGCAGAGCAACCCAGCTCCATAAAACCCCTGGCAGCCCGAACCCTGTGCTCCTGCCTCCCAGCTCTGAGCCCTAGCGGCGCTGGCCCCAGTGCACCAGTGTGGGCCCTGTGCTCTCACCCGGCTGTTGATGCACTCCACGTGTCTGCTTGCTGCCCCTTCCTCCTGCCTTCCACATCCATTTCCCTGCTCACCACCCCCCACTATGCTCCAACATCACATGGTTCCAAGCTGCAGCGCCAGGACTGCAGGAGCAGCTGGGGCATGGTGCCAGAGTGGCCGGGGAGGGGGAAGGAGGAGAGGGGGAAAGCAGCAGGAGAAGGGCAGCAGTGGCAGATGGGGCAAGTGGCAGTGAACAGGAGCACAGGGCCTGCGCCAGTGCCCTGGGGCCAGGAGCAGCAGGAGCACAGAGGCCGGGCTTGCAGGGGTGCTG
>NW_005842334.1:897641-901027 GCF_000455745.1 Alligator sinensis | reverse complement strand
CTCCCCCACAAACCTACACCCACCCCCCCACCCAGACCCTCCCACCATATATAAGAGTAAGACTTCATTTTAAGTTATTATACTATCACCTTTATGTACATTACACAAACGCATGTAAATCAGAACAAAAATATTTTTTGAAATTAAATTAATTAATGTTGTAGTACATGCTTGATTTTTAGAATATGTGGCAGCAAGGATCACATTGCCCACTGTAAAAAAGCTACAGGGACCCAGAAGAAGGGCCCCAAAGATTATAAAGAATGTCGGAGAGGCTGCTCTGAACATGAACACTTCCCTTGGGAGAGACAAGAAGTGAAAGAACAAGACGAGGGAAGATCAAATGCAAGGAGGTTCATTAGCTCCTGTCAGTTCCACTTGGCTGGGTGCTGGATGGAGAACAGTTTAAAGAACTACACCCAGCAACAACCAGAAGGAGGAGGAGGGGAGAGAGACCAGAGAAGAAAGCAAACAGAGTAACGAGAGAGATGAAGATGGAGACAATGCCCCAGGAGGGGTAGAGGAGGAGAATAGGAAACTCTCTTCCTGAGGCTTGGAGGCGTCTCCATACTTACCTGCACTTAGAAATAAGAAAGCCCGATCAGCAGGAGCTGGGGCAGCAATGGAGTCTTCAGCTCGGGAATCTGCAAGGATCAAAAGCAACTAATAGTGAGTGGTGGTGTTTCAGTACTGGTGTACCCATGGAAAAGACCAGGGATTCACAGTCCTGCAGCCCACCAAAATTACTTATAAGGATAAACATTCCAAGGAATAAAATGTGAATAATTTACCAGCAGCCTAGGTATAAGAGCGCCCCCAAAAAGGTGGAGTAGAGTGCGGAAAAAATCCTAATTGGCCCAAAGGTCAACAGCAGTTAACAGCAAGCCACCTTTTTTTTTTCCTTTGATCCAACAAGTTATGGCAGGCAAGATGGGGCAGATGTGCTGACAAAAACCTTAATTAGAAGATCAGCTGGGACCTAGGAGCTAGCACGCACCTTATGCAAACTATTAAGTAAGCAAATGGACTAATTCAGTTGCCCATCCTGCTTACAGAATATAATTTGGTATTTTTCTGGCAAAACCTCTTGCTGAAAGGAGTATTTCCAGGGAGCGAGGGAAGGGACTTCTGGTGGCAAAGTTCAGGGGTTAGGGGACAGGACTTTCAGTTCCAAGATGGTGACCAGAGGGTGGGGCACCTTTCAAGGGGAAGGGCTACATTTCGCTCGATGGCTTACCAAAAGTTGGTAAGCGACCCTCCACCTGAAATAATTGCCCATCCCTGATCTAGAGTCTTATGTTGTTCCTGGCATTTCTCCTGCAGCTGGCAAGCTGTGTAGATCATATTAGTTGTGCCTCTTGATGCCCTAAGCCCACACAAAGATTCTGGGAGGAGCTCTTCAGCAAGTGAAAGGAAATGTTTTAGGAGGGTTCTTGCAATTATCTTTCCTGTGGTGGACAGCAAGGTGATTCCTCTGTAGTTTCTACAGTTAAACTTGGCTCTTTCCTTGAAGATTGTCATAATTGTGGCATCCTTGAGGTTGTCTGAGATTTCCTCATCCTTCCAGATCCTTAAGATGAGGGCATGAAGCTGTGATGTCAGCTCCTTTCCCCATTGCTTGAAGACTTTCATGGCATGGAAAGTAGACTTCAGGGCACGGAAAATTTTTCCACACAGAACAGGAGAGAAGGGAGAAGGAGGGATACAATCCTGCATTGTAGGATACTGGAGGACTTCAATTTGAGCAGCACATCTGTGAAGAGTGGCCATACCTTAATGGAATAGGACCTGGGTCATGTGGATCAGAGATAATCCTGCCCTAGAGTAGTGTAACTTTGAGCTGTGTAACAAGTGCTTTAAGCTACTTTAAGGTGTTAATGTATGGACAAGCCAGGGGTTAAGAGTTCTAGAAGCCACCCAGAATTACCATGTAAGGAGGCCTGTAGTTAGCCATGTTGGTCTGAAGTCAGACAGAAGGCAGCAGGATAAATAAAGTTTACTTGCACTGAATTGTTTTTCTGCCCAGGCACATATTAAAACCTGAGAAGTAAAGGGATTATACTTTCCCATTGTTACAGGGAAAGGAGAAGGCAGGGCAGAAATGCATTTTATAGGCTACCAAATCATTGATGCATAAGCACAGCATCTGGTGATGAAGTGAGCTCTTACTCATGAAAGTTTATGCATTTCTGCTTCTGTTAGTCTATAACAGTGGTCACCAACCAGTCGGTTGCGATCAACTGGTCAATTACGGAGCCTCTTCCAGTCACTCTGGGGCCACATGCACCCCTTTTCCCAGTCCAGCAGGTCAGTCTGTGGGGGAGGGAAGGGGCAGGGGCCAGATCAAGGCCCCCACGGTGAGAGATGTGGCACAGGCAGGAGCAGGGGCTAAGGTGAATGGGGCCCCGGCCAGGCTGGGTGGTGGGAAGATTGGAGCCTATCCAATCTTGGATAGATAGCCTATCCAAGATTGGAGCTCATCCAGGGTCACAGAGGGCTCCCAGTGCTGTGCACACCCCACTGGAGACCCAGGCAGAATGTGCCCCCCTCATCTGTACGCAGGGCGGAGATGGCTGCTGCTATGCTTTGCACCCCGAGCCATGCTGCAGTTGCCCAGGAGCAGCACAACACCATGTGTGTCCTGCCATTGGGCAGGCAGGGGGTGCAGCTCAGCTCAGTGGCTGCGAGGCTTTGGGTGCAAAGGCCAGTGTGCAGCAGCAGCCACCTGCACCCTGTGTACAGATTGGTGGGGGGGCCTGTGCCCCCCCCCCCCCGACATATAGCAGCACAGACGACTGCAGCAGGGGTGGAGAGGTGCCTACATGCAGCAGTAGGGGAGGGAGTGAAGCTAGGGCAGGCACTGCACAGCCAGGGCAAGGTGTGGTACAGAGCTGCTAGTGGCTCATCTAGGGAGCATGGGGAGGGGGGCATGCAGCCAGGGAGGAAATGGGGGGGGTGTACCCCCAGATCTGTACATGGGGCAAGGGTGGGCTGCTGCTGCTGCAGGCTGGGGCCTACGTGACACTGGGTTCTTCCCAGCAGGGGTGTTGGGCCAGGCTGTGCTCAAAGCCCAGCATGCAGTGGCAGGTGCCCCCACTCCATGCACAGATCAGGGGGGACATGTCCCCCCGGCCTCTACTTGTCACACCACCCAGCCCAGCTGGGGCTCCACTCACCCTATCCCCTGTTCCTGCCTGTGCCGCACTCCCTTCCTCACCACTGGGGCCTTGATCTGCCCCACCCTGACAGCCCTTTCCCCTCCCTCCACCTCTTCTCCTACAAACTTATCTGCTGGGGGTGCTTCCCCCCAAAATTTTTGTCTCTCCACCTCAGTTTGCCCTCCCCCTTCCCTCCTCATAGACTGACATGCTGGGCCGAGGTGTATC
>NW_005842334.1:895011-897631 GCF_000455745.1 Alligator sinensis | reverse complement strand
GGGTGGCACATGGTGGATCCTGGGTTGCTTTCTTTATTAAAAAGTGATTTCCTACTTTAAAAGGTTGGAGACCACTGGTCTATAACGTATACATCTACCCTGCCTTCTCCTTTCCCTATAAAAATGAAAAACATAGCCCCTTTACTTTACTCCTAGATATTGTAGAGATCTTGGGCAGAAAAATGAAATTCAGTTCAAGCAAATTATTGTCACAACAAATGGTGAAATAACAGTGGAGAGCTCACAGCTATTACATTCACTCTGTTGATCGGGAAAGTATACTGTATTTTAAAATACATGATGTCTTTACCATAATATTAATGACCACAAATAACTAATAAAACCTGAGGCATTCTAAAAGAACTTACTTATTAGCTGGCTAATGTTAGCCGGAAAGTTTTCCTTCCTCTAAAAAAAGGGAAACAGGAAGATTAAATCATTATTTTTTCTCTTTACTCTCAGTATTTATTTTATTCTTCAATTAAAAGGCTAAGACAGTAAGGGTTAGTTTGTGGTTATAGTTTATGTGACCAATAATGAAAAACTATGTGATTGCGTTAAAAGCAGTTATGTATTTTCTCCAAATTTTCCTATTCCTTGCAGTGTGTAGTAAATATTTATAACTGACAGTTTGGGAGGATCTCCTATTTACATTAGCTATAATACTGACTGGATATAATACAAGTGGATGGTTGTTATGAAAATATATCAATATATTTTCTGTAAAAATGGACAAGTACCAGTATTATAACTTAAATTATAATATGAGTCCTAGAAATACCATTAATACTGGAGCCATTTTCTGTTTTTCATTATTTTTATGTAATTTCTTGATTCCTACAAGGTCCCTTGATTCCTACTTTTGCAGTAAGCCATGATCTCCTTTGCTGTTAACTGTGGAAAATAGTGAAAAAAAAACTAAAAAGGCCAGGACCAGTTCTCTATCTTTATGCCCATGACCTCTATCAGATGCATTTTTTTTTCTCTATACATTACCTTTCTGCTTTTTGAAAACTTTTCCTGCCTTGGCTTTTGTGTGTCTTGATACTCCTGATTCCTTCTGCCTCTATAATCAATGTGTAATTTTACTTCTACTTCAGTGTGAGAGTTGGAGGATGCTAGTTGTCCTCCTTTTAGCTTTCTGTGAGTGTTCCACACTTCTCCATCCTTGGCTCCCTCTTCTACTCAGTGTAATTAAGAATTTAACTTACAATCACAACTTCAGATTTTTCTCTATACTAACAATTAGCAGATCTGCAGACTGTTTAACCAAGTTATAAAAGGTAAAAATTCATGGAGAATAGGTCCATTGGGAGTTCTTAAATAAAAAACAAACAAACCAGGGATGTATCCTCTGACATCCCTATACCAATGATGCTTGATGCCAGGGAGGGTCTGATGGGATGGATTGCTCTAGGTGCAGCACTGTACACTTATCTTTGTTGAACTGCATCCTATTTTGTTCTGCCCACCTTTCCAGCCTGTCCAAATCTGCCTGGATCCATTCTCTACCTGCCAATGTGTCTACCTTGCCCCGTACTTTGGTGTCATCCATGAATTTGGACAGTGTACTCTGCACACCCTCTTCCAAATCACTCGTAAACATATTGATCAGCACTGGGCCAGGTACCGAGCCCTGGGGGACACCACTTCTTTCCACATCAATACCGACCCATCCACCACCACTCGCTGCGTGCGTCCCATTAGCCAATTCGCCACCCACCTGTCCATATAATATTCTAAGTTACAGCCGCTTAGGTTTTTTGTTTTTTTTTAAAGAATGGATTGTGACACTTTATCAAAGGCTTTTTAAAAATCCAAATATATGACATCCACCTCGACTCCTGCATCTAAGCAGTTTGTGACCTGGTCATAAAAAGAAACAAAATTAGTCAGGCAGGATCTGCCTACTATGAATCCATGTTGGTTGCCCTTCAGCATTATTTTTCCTGCTGGAGTCCTGCAGATGTAATCCTTAACAATTTTTTCAAAGGTTTTCCCAAGGATAGAGGTGAGGCTAACTTGTTTATACTTGCCCAGTTCCTCCCTCTTCCCCTTCTTGAAAATAGGGACCACATTGGCCCTTTTCCAATCCTCTGGGACCTGTCCTGAGTGCCACAAGTGCTCAAACAGTCTTGCCAGTGCCTCTGCTATGATGCTGGCTAATTCCCTCAGCACCCTTGGATGAAGATCATCTGGGCCTGCTGACTTGAATACATCAAGCCCCTCTAAGTGTCCCTTCACTAGGTTGACGCTAACTATCGGTGGGCCGGTGACCCTCTTATGCCTGTCTACAGTCCAATTTGGAGATATGCCTATATCCATGTTCAGGAATACTGATGCAAAGAACTCTTTGAAGAGCTCAGTTTTGTTCCTCCTATCTGTCACTAATTGCCCTAGCCTGCCCTGTAGGGGTCCTATGTTACCGTGCACCTTCTTTTTCCTCTCTATTATACCTAAAAAAGACTTCTTGTTGTCTTCAGTATTTAATATTTGTCTTTTCTAATTTTCCTTCTCCTTTCCATACTGCTTCTGCGTTATCCTGTCTGGTGCAACCTTATGCTTTCATTTTTTGGTTGGGGTCCCTTGGAGTTCTTCCAGTGCCTCTTCCTGCCCTCTT
>NW_005842334.1:891728-895001 GCF_000455745.1 Alligator sinensis | reverse complement strand
CATCGTTTTGTGTGATTTCCTTCACATATATCTTTTACTATCACTTTTATACACAACTCACAAATCTACTTCTCTATTCTGGAAGCATTTCCCTCCAAATTGAAAATATTTTACTTCTGATAGCTTCTTAGACATGTCTCATTATCAAAACCTAATATAGTCAGAACCAAACCTGGAATCTCTTCCCTCAAAGCATTCAGTTTGCTTTACCTTCCTCTATCTTAGTAGATACAACTAATATCTAAGCTGTTGCTTAAACCCGTAATCCTTATTTTAACGCTCTTTTCATCAGCATGTCATGGTTATGGCTCTATCTTGCTGTTTCTCTATACAACCTTTCCTTGATCAGACCATTTCTTCTGGTCTATATTTGATAAAATACTTGTCCTGGTTCTGATCAAGAGCTTTGATAACTGTAATGTGCTCCTTTCTGGCCCTGATGTCTGTAGGCTTATTCCTATCAAGTCTATTCAAAATGCAACCATTACAATCATTTTTTTCGACTTGCTGCTCTATAATTTCTTCTCTTTAAGCCTTTTCATTTTTCTCTACTCAACTGCATCAAATAAACTTCTTGTTATTATTTTCAAAGCCCTCAGTATGAGTACAGGCAGTCCTCGACTTATGACTTTTTGCAACGAATGGCACTTACGATCTTTATAAATTTACACACTATTTTGAGGTTCCGATGTGGGTTTCAACTTTATGGTGCTTGACACAGCTGCCTCCAGCTGGTAAGTCTGTTGTGGTGGGGGAGGAAAGGGGCATGGGGGCACAGATTGACACCCCTGCAGCAAGGGAGGGATTGGGGCTGGGGCTGGGATAGGGGCTGGAGCAAGCACTGCCCAGCTGGGGCAGGAGGGTGCAGAAAGGAGAGTATCCCACCACTGCGTGATGTCTAACATCTGTGCAGGAGGTGCTTGTCTGGTGGCTCATCCGGTGGCTCTCACCGCTGCTCCCAGTGCCAGTCTGGGAGATTAAGGGGGGATGTGTGTCCCCGAATCTGCGTGGAGTGGGCGGGGCTGGAACTGCACCAGGCAGCACTCTGGGCAGGTGGCAGAAGGCACTGGGAGTCGGGGCTATGCCCTCCCACCACTTGCACAACCAGGGCGGGGTGGGCTCTGGACAAGTGGCACGCAGTGGCTCTCACCGCTGCTCCCAGTGCCAGTCTGGGAGATTAAGGGGGGATGTGTGTCCCCGAATCTGCGTGGAGTGGGCGGGGCTGGAACTGCACCAGGCAGCACTCTGGGCAGGTGGCAGAAGGCACTGGGAGTCGGGGCTATGCCCTCCCACCACTTGCACAACCAGGGCGGGGTGGGCTCTGGACAAGTGGCACGCAGTGGCAGGAGCTGCCCTGGCCTCCCAGCACCTCCAAGACAAGCCATGGCTTCATCCCCCCCCCCCCCCCCCGGGGAGCGGGGACAGCAGCAGGCCTTGGGGGTGGGGGGTGCCCCCAGATCAGGGTGAGACAGGTGGGGCTAGGGTTGCATTGGGCTGTGCTCCAGGCAGGCAGCACGAGTTATAGGGGGGCAACGGCAAATTTTAGGGTGACCACAGCCCTCCTATAGCCCTTGCTCCACTGTCTGTTCCACCCCAGTCTGGGAGCACACGCCCCTCCCCATGCCCTGCCACTGCCACTGCTCACCCAGCCAGGGCAAAGGGGGTGCAGGACAAAGCCATAGCTCATCTGGGAGGTGTGGGGAGGCTGGGATGGCTCCCACTGCTGCATTCCACTTATCCAAAGGCAGTGCAGTGGTTCCGTCTAGTTCCCACCCTGCCCTGGCTGGGCAAGTGGTGGGAGGGCATAGTCCCCACTCCCAGCACCTTCCGCTGCCCACCTGGAGCACAGCATGTTGCAGCCCCAGCCCCACCCACCCCACACAGATCCGGGGGAACACCCCTGCCCAACATGCCATCCTGGACCAGTGGCAGGAGCAGCAGCAAAAGCTGCCAGATGAGCCACCAGACGAGCAGCTCCCGGACTGGTGGGGCACAGCAGTGGCAGCCACCACACCCCTTCCCTGCACCCCTCTTCCCTGACTGGGCAGCACTTGCCTCAGTCCCTGTCCCAGCCCCATCCACAATCCCTCTCTCACTGTAGGGGCGTTGATCTGTCCCCTGCCCCACACCCCTTCCCTCCCCCTTTCCCACCACAAGGGACTTACCAGCTAGATGCATCTGTGTTGAGCATCATAAAGGAACCAATCTCCCTTTTATAACATTGTCCCTATGGGAAAATTGGTTTTGGCTTATAACATTTCGACTTAAGACATGGTTTTCAGGAACCAATTACATTGTGACTAACTGTACGTTGTCTTATTTTCCTATTCAACTTGCTATCAGAATGCAAGCTCAGCACCTACCTTAATTCCAATAATGCCAGCACAATTGTATGATGTTGTTGCCATTGAATGCAGGGCACAGAATTCAGTGACCTAAGGAGTCCTTTCCAATCCCTTCTCTTATGCTCTAGATTTCTACACGTTCTATGATACCAAATTTTAAGACTGGGAAAAGCTCTGAGTGAAAGTATGCAAAGCTCCCCAGTTATCTTCATTTATATTTATAGAGTCATAGAACCATAGAAAGTTAGGGTTGGATGGGACCTCAGGAGGCCCAACCGCCTGCTCAAAGCAGGAGCATCCCCAACTAGATCATCCCAGCCAAAGTTTTGTCTAGCTGGGTATTGAAAATCTCCAAGGATGGAGATTCCACAACCTCTCCGGGTAACCTGTTCCAGTGTTTTACTACCCACCTACTGAGAAAATTCTTCCTAATATCTAGCCTAAACTTCCCTTGCTGCCACTTGAGACCCTTGCTCCTTATTCTGTCACCTGCCATCACTGAGAACTGTCTGGCTCCATCCTCTTTCAAACCACCCTTCAGGCAGGGGAAGGAAGCTATTAAATCCCCCTCAGTCTTCTTCTATAGACTAAAGCCCAGTTCCTGTAGAAGTCATGTCCCTCAGCCCCCTCACCATTTGTGTTGCCCTCAGCTGGACTCTCTTTAATTTGTCCAGATCCTTTCTATAGTGGGGGGCCCAAAACTGAACACAGTACTTTAGATGTGACCTCAACAGTGCTGAATAGAGGGGAATAATCATTTCCCTTGACCTTCTGGCAACCCTCCTACCAATGCAGCCCAGTATGCCATTAGCCTTCTTGGCAACAAGGGCAAACTGCGCTCATTCAACTTATTGTCCACTGTAACTTTTCTGCAGAGCTGCTGCCCAGCCAGTCAGCCTCCAGCCTGTACTAGTGCATGGGATTGCTG
>NW_005842334.1:890412-891599 GCF_000455745.1 Alligator sinensis | reverse complement strand
CCCCGCTTGGTGTCTTCTGCAAACCTGCTGAGGGTACACTCTATGCCATCTTCCAGGTCATTGATGAAGACATTGAACAAAACCTGCCCCAGGACTGACCCCTGGGGCACTCCACTTGATACCAGCTGCCAACTAAACATCAAGCCATTGATTAGTACTCTCTAAGCCTGATGCTCCACCCAGTTTTCTATCCACCTTACAGTCCATTCATACAGCCCATACTTCCTAAGCTTACCTGTGAGAATGCTGTGTAAGACTGTATCAAAAGCCTTGCTAAAATCAAGGTACACCGCATCCACTGGTCTTCCTGCATCCACAGAGCCAGTCACTTCATCATAAGAAGGCAATCAGAGTAGTCAGGCATGACTTGTCCCTGGTGAACCCATGCCAACTGTTCCTAATCACCATTTTCTCCTCCAAGTGCTTAGAAGTGGATTCTTTGAGGACCTGCTTCATGATATTTCCAGGGACTGAGGTGAGGCTGACTGGTCTGTAGTTCCCTGGATCCTCCTCTTTCTCTTTCTTAAATATGGGAACTGTGTTTGCCCTTTTTCCCATCATCTGGGACCTCTCCTGATTGCCATGACTTTTCAAATGATGGCCAATGGCTCTGCAGTCACATCACCAAACTCCCAGAGCACCTTTGGGTTCATCACATCCGGCCCCATGGACTTGTTCACGTTCAGCTTTTCTCCTACTCTTGCTACCAGCATACTCGTAGAAACCTTTCTTACTGCCCTTCACATTCCTTGCTAGCTGCAACTCCAATTATGCTTTTGCTTTCCTGACTTCATTCCTGCACGCCCTCTATGAACATCTCTGCCCTAAACTTACCACCTGTTTAAAAACTTGATCTCTGGCAATTTATGGATGGAGAAATCAAAGTAGAAGGCAATTAGCTTTAAGAGACCTTCCTTTCTTCTCTTCCTTCTCTGCCTTCCTTCTTTTCCTTCCCTTCCTTCCTCCTCTTTCTTCCCTCCCTTTCTTCCTTCCTTCCTACAGATATGGAGTCCATTGACTGCATAGGAGTTGTTTACATTTCTTATATAGTCATTATGGGAAAATTCAGGTTTCCAGCCTTCAATTGTGTGTGTGTGGTGGGTGAATGGCCAAGCTACACAAGGTCACTGCCAAGAAACTTAGAAAGTATCATAAGTAGACTTGGTAGTTGCCAAGATATATAACAT
>NW_005842334.1:863673-890402 GCF_000455745.1 Alligator sinensis | reverse complement strand
GGAAAACTGTTTAATGAATATTTTTTCTCTCTCCCATTTGTAGTCACTTCATCTTACTTCACAAATTCAAACCAAGATGGTATTATAGAATTTGTGGCCAATCATGTTGATCCCTGATTACCCAAGTTTTAATAAAAACATGATGTTTAATTTCATAATACTGTAATCTCATAAAGCAACAGCAACTGAGGTATTCCTTCAGTAGTTATTCAAAGCAGTTGCATCGCTTGATGTCGAGAAGAAAACTGCATAGATACAAAGTTTACATGTTTGTTTTCCAGTCTTTTTCACAAACTGTGGTGCTTATTGGCAGCTTATTTTCAGTGGCCCTTTAGAAGTCTCTTATTTGCATGTAATAAATAGTGGAGTTATTACTCACATTTAGTAAAAAAAAAAAAATTGTATGGCTTATGTGCTGCAGTGTTTTATTTTAATTTGATTGGCCAGCACTGAATCCTGGCATATGTAATTAGAGATAGTCAAAACTCAGTACTCCTAGTTGGTGAGATGTTTCAACATTTTGAAATATATTTTCTTGCCCACATCAGAATAGATACAAATGTTCTTGAACTTCCCAGTGAAATGAAAGCATTTATGATATGATAGAATATCAGTGTAATAACATGACATGTCATACAGTGTTTAGCCATAATATAGTATGGCATATATTATGGATTGGTTGATATCCTGAGTTTATTTCATTTTTAAAATGAAGGTGAGCTGCTAATTTGTAGTTATTGAAACATCTTGTCATGTCTTGATACGCCTCTGACACTTTGAACAAGATTAGAGGAGTAGCAGTTATCAATATCCATGAAGTAGTTGGGAATCATTTTATTAAAATATTGAAAACAGCTGCTTCTCTAGTTAATATTTTGAGTTCTTATATTTTCTTATTCAAAGAGTCAGGCAACTGAGGACTTGAATAGATGCATCCTTTTGATTCTAATGCTTTTTAGAATTAAATAAATGAAAAAGATGAGGTAACACGGAAGCATACTACAAGAATGGCACTTTATAATGAATAGATGCGATTGTCTCTTTGTGTGTAGTTATGCAGTCTTCATTATTCATTAAAGAATAGCACCTTACTTTTTATTTCTTCATTCAGTGCTGAAATACAATAACATAAATATAGAAATTCATGTATCAGGAAATTGGTTTGTGGTCTTTTTTAATAATAGGTTGTTTTGAAAGTTGCTCAGAAGTTAAGAAAGCTATTTGAGCTAATGGCATCAAATTGAAGAGGAGAGTACAGGAAAGGAAGAGATACATAAAGAGTATTTCATATGTCTTTCCAAAATGTATATTGTAAGGACTTCAGGATGTCCCCCAAAAAATATGGTAATGGCTATAACCACTCCTAAATAATTTTCTCTACTACACAAACTGCATGCTTAAAAGCCAGATATGCAAATATAATGTACAATTTGTAGAGAACATACAATTTGTATGGATAAGGTCTCTGTGAGGTTAAACCCCAAATATAATCTCATTTTAAAATAAATTCAGTTGATATCCAAGTTATTTTGAAGATAGCTTAATCATAGCTGTCTTATAGATTTGAAAAATAGCTTTACAAACTTTTTTCATTAAAGTTGATTGAAAAAAATGCATAGCAGATGTAAAATTGTTTCTGCAGATTATCAAATGAATGTATTAATTATAGTTTTAAGTCACATGATGATGGTGTTATAATTTGAAAAATGTCATGGGATCACAGAGAAAGAGAATGGCTGAAAAAGCTTTCTATGAATACTATAAATGAGCAAATAGCACATAGTATCAGCAGTTCATGAGTGAACTTGCATCATTAATAATTGATATAACATCCCCATTTTAATGAAAATCTGGTGGAAAATTGGCAAAAATAGGTTCAGCAAGTCAGTTTTATATTATTGTAACAGACCTGTGCCTCAGACCACAAGTTTTTACCAATAAATTTTAAATGCCTCAAAAAGAAACATATAATACCAGCTATCTTACTCAGAGGAAAATGGTAGGGAGACCTAGAGGCAAGCAGTCATCTAATCAAACAGTTTATACCTATATGCACAGCAAACCTAAAAAAGATTCAGCAATAGTCGTTTCAAGATGAAATACTTCAAACACCAAAGAAGACAAGGGAATCTTTTTTTTTCAACCTAGCTAGCATGTGAAAAAGTAGAATAGTTGGCTGTACAAACTACCTGATACCTAGCAATAATAACATAATAATGCTGCTAGCAATAATATCAGAGCAACCAAAGGGACCAGAATAACATCTAGTACTAAAGCTTTTCCATCCTTCAGGTGAATGAAATGAAAACTGGCAGAACCAGACTACAACGTGAGTAGAGGCACTCCATAGGTGCTAGCTGTTATACCTGGCTCCCCAAACTGCTGGATGCCAAAGATAATGCACTCTCCTTATGAATGAGAATAGCCTGAAAAATTTAGAGCCCACTGGTTTCCTGTCCCTTATCCTCAGATCATTTTAATCTACACGCGGGAAACAAAGCAATTGTTTTTCAGCGATTCAAATCCTGCCCTGCATCCTGTTCACAGCAAATGGCATCACTTCATACTTATCACTAGCGAAATAAATGAAATATCAGCTAGCTTTGTGTGATTTACAATACAAATTAAACTGGATCATTTTAATGTTTCCAAAGTATAGAGAGTCAGGACATGGCCAACACTTCACATGGACTTATTGGCCCAAAAGGAGAAATTTGGAAGTCTACGTTCAATTTTAGTAGCTACAACCTAGCTGAAAAGGCAGTCTCATTAGCGTGGCCTGAGGATTCTATTTCCCAGCCTTGTGACTTTTTCATGGCAAGCAAAGACCATGGCAAATATTTAGGCAGTGTTTATGCTGTACTAGTAGTAGCTAAAATGGGTATTTTTAAGAAAAAATCTAATTTAGAAAAGTGTTTTGAGATGGTGTAGTGCCTCTAGTACTTTGCTATACAGAAGACTATTTGAGATATTCAGAATAGAAATGTTCTTTTATTGCCTTTTATAGTTGCTATTCTGTTTGTTTTACTTAACTCAGTAGGCCAAGACTCTCCAACTAGTAGCCCATGGATGACATATAGTCCATAGGCCCTGGCAGCCACCACTCCCTCTGATTCATGGAAGAGCAGGGGTTGGGGGTCCATGCATCTCTTGAGCAGCTCACAGACAGTGGGGCCACGTGCTGCCAGCAGAGGGTGGAGGCTGTTGTGCACTGGCAGATCTCATGCAGGGAGTGGAGGCTGGGGGTTTGAATGCTGGCAGCAGATCCCATGGTGGGAGGGTGCATGATACCGGCAGGGGGCCGAGGGGCCACATACCACTGGGGGAGCTTGTGTGTGTGGAAGAGGGATATGTGCAGTAGAGGGGCTGCAGGGTGCCGCCTTAGCCATGTGTGGTCCCATGGGCTACACACCAGTGCCTCCTGTGGCCCCCTGATACAGCATGGTTAGACAGCCCTGTACTAGACGTTTTGGCTTTGCCTTTTATTTTCTTATTGTGAAGTACACGAATTAGGCAACCTAATATATGTATTTGCATTCATGGTAAACAGACTATTCCTTGGGGAGTTGTTTTCTTGTCAGTTCAAAGACTGCTTTATTAGAATTCAAAATTGTAACTGGTATGGGCTCTAGGGGGAAAAAAACAAAAGTTAAGAATTTCCCCTTTAATGGGTCAACTTCTGCTGAATTGCACCAGCATAAATCAGGGTATTCTGCTAACTCCAGTGGAGTTACTCCTTATTTACAAACATAAATGAGAAGAGAATTGGTCCTTCCCAGACATATAGATCTAACTTGGTAAGAAATTCTAACTTATAATTCCATGTTTCTTTGTGGCTGCGGCTCTCAGCTGGAATCTCCTATTATCTTGCATTTTTCATGTAGCTCTGAATTTGTATCAAAGGCAGGCACTTCAAAGTCAGCTAGAGTGAAATTTCCTTTAACACTTAGATTTTGCTTAGCTGCCTGTAAATGTGTCATGAATGTCCCAATTAAATATACAGAGAGATGTCATTCAAGTGTCATTTTGGGAAATGATATAGGTTGTGACTAACTACAAAAGCAGAAGTAAAGCTTAGTGTTTTTTAATGTTTTTAGCCCCTTTGAATGTTTTGTGTATGTGTTGCAGTTATTAATTGCTTCTCTTATCTACCTCTTCCTATCAAAAATTATATATATTTATAATGATTAATTGGTCAATGCCTTCCACACCAGAGTAAATAGAGTTAATTGACTTTGTTCTGGATTTACAGTGCAAATGAGATCTGATTCTGGATCAGCATTTTAAATTTAGGGATGAGGAACAATGTAGTTTGTGACAGATATATGACAAAAATAAGACAGTTTCCCAGCTATTCCAGATTTGCAGGGACCTTGCTGTTTTCCAGCTGTTTACCCTTGAAATGTAAAATGGCAATTTGACACAAACCAACAACACAGTGTGATGTGAGCATCTGCGTAAAAGGCTGTACATATGGAGCATGCCCAGTGATGTAAAAAGCCGGTTACCCCACCCCCATCCAATCTAGGAAGAGATGAAATGAACTTTGCACTTGCAAATGTCACTGAATACATTTTGCACAGGATTTTAAAAGGTTCTCCTATATAAGCACTATTTTTAACAGCCAAAAAAAAATCCAACACAGACATTTTCCTGTGCTCAGTCTGCTCAATTTAATGAGTTGAACCGTCTCTTACAAAATACCTGAAGTCTGGTTTATTTTTTATTATGAGATCCTTTTTTCCCACTGGCATGGGAAAATTTAATCATTAGAATACTTCATAACAGGGAGACTGAAAGAGTGAAAGGCAGAGAGAAGAGAAGGAAGGAGCTTGCAGCAGAGTATGGATAGGAAAGGAGCTGTGATTCTGCAGTGCTCAGTGTGCACATGTTTTATGAGAGCCAGTGCCGGGCGCTGCAGCTGCGGACAATAACTGAGCTGTCTGGCTAATGAAGGCCACCTGGATCAGGCTTCTGAAAAGAGCCAAAGGAGGACGGCTGAAGAATTCTGATATCTGTGTAAGCCCTATGTTTTCATTGTTGGCATATATATATATGTGTATGTTACAGTGAAGGGAAGAAAATTGCTTTCCTTCTGATTGAATTAGCAGAACCCCTTTTTTTTGATTGCAAGGAGAGAGAGAAAAATCAGAGCTGTCATTATTTACAGAGCTGTTTTGGTATTGTGACTAGTTTAATTGCAGCAGGGCTTGGACATGTGTGGAGTGGAGACCTATTTTAGTTGGAACTTGATTTGTGGTCATTTACGTGTTTTTCCTGAAGGGCTGAAATTGATTTGAGCCATGTTCATTTCTGATGGGGAGTGTGTGTCAGGTGAAAAGGTGCCCTGAAATAAAAATGGAGGGCATGGATTAAATCTGTCTGCAGTGATATTGTGTAACGGTAATTGTAAATACGGAGTCTGAATTTTTCTATTGAATATGGTTTTTTTACTAGTAATAAAATGCTCTTGTTAAAGGTTTTGATTTTTATGGAGCTGTCCTTGAAACTGGTATGTCCTTCAACCCTGCACTGCACCAGTCCTGTAACTCTGCACAGAAACTAGCTGTGCTTACTAAAAAGCATTCTCATCAGAATGGGGGGATATGGCAGGAAATAAAGCACCAAAGAGCCACCTGCCCTTTTGGATGATCTCCAAAGCAAAATAGCAACTTGCTCAATATTTTTCTTCCTGCTTCTCACTTGTGTACAATTCTGTTTCTTGTAAAAGATTTTATCAAAGTATGCTCAAAGGCAAGCCAGAGGAACCTTTCTCATTTTTATTGCAAACACCGCAACACCTCGTAATATTATTTCTCCTTTTCCTGTTCAGGGTTCGGCGGACTCCTACACCAGCCGTCCATCCGATTCAGATGTATCTCTGGAGGAAGACAGGGAGGCAGTGCGGAGAGAGGCAGAGCGACAGGCCCAGGCACAGCTGGAAAAGGCGAAGGTAAGGCGCTTCTTCAGATACCGGGGGCATAAATATGTTCCTTTTTTAAAAGTTTGTTTCAGTCAGTTAGTTTTTAGAAACGCAGTACGTGATCTTGTGTGGATTTTTCAGCCGTCTTGACAAAATATTCTTATTAAAAAAAACCCGAAACAAAACACTGAAGTAAGAATTTGCCACTGAAGACACTACAAACTGATTTGTATGTTTTGGAAGAACCAGGGTGCCTTGCAAACAGATCTGTACTAGATTTTGTATTTGTTATATAAGTTCATTGACATGAATTGCCAGTAAATAATGAAAGATCTTGGAGTTAAAGTCAGCAGTAAGATTTTTGTTGGGGGAAGATTTGGTCCCATAATTCAAGTGTACCTACAAACCTAGAAATAAGATGTCAGATCTCCAAGTAATTACCCCTTGATGCAGGATTGTTCCCCACATGGTGTGTGCATGCGAAAAGTCTGCTTACAGAGATCAGTTTTTTTCAGATTATTTCACTGGTCTCATTTATACGTACTAATATAGGATCAGCCAGGATTTAGAAGTCCATGGTGAGGAATAAGTTTGAGAACCCTGTGAACATTATGCTGTCTGCTCCTGGCAGGCAGTGGCAAAGTAATAAACTAACTGAGGTTCAGATCCCACCGTATGCTCTTTTAACTAAGAGATGTGAGGTTATGTTACAGATGCGTGCACACTGTTGAATTTCACCTGTCTCTTCACTGTATTTTGCCATATGTATTATACAAATACAAAAAAATTATCTCATTAATATATTAAAATCACTTCACTTCATTTTTTCTTTCTTTGTGTTATATACCAGGTCTTGGATCATCAAGGTCTATTTTTTTTCACTTTTATATTTTCTGTCTTATTCAAATACGGGTCTAAGATGTCTCCAGGCATATAATCTTTTTTTTTTCTCCGTGTGCTAGCTCTCCTTCTCACTTGGTTTTTTGCTCTCTTCCATTTTTCTGTGTTTCTTCTTTCTCATTAGCTCTATGTTCCATCTGTCTCCTCTCCTACTTTCTCTGTTTCTCTTTCCATTCATCTTTGTCTGTTCATTTAGTTTTACAAAGGAATCTAGGATTCAGATAATTGAGATTCACTTTCTTATGATGAACAGATTAGTGTGGTAATGAGGTCTTACCAAGGTGCACAAAGAAACAGCCAGCTTCCTATGTGCACCTTGGTAAGACCTCATTACCACACTAATGGAAGGGAAACTTCACCAGCAGAACCTACAAGGATCCTATGTGTGCACCTCAGTCAATGAGAAAAGTAAGAAGAGTTATCAAGTGTTAGAGAAATATAATTAATGTTAAAAGATACCTCATCTAAGCTTCTAAACCACTCTTTCTGCTGTTACCTAACATACAGGGGGATACCAAACTTCTCTCCCCCACCCAAAACTTGTTGTCCTTGTAGGATCTGCTGGTGAAGTTTCCCTTCCATAGGAAAAGCATTACAGAAGCTGTCTAGGGATGTTGCTGATCTTTGGATAATAGGAAGAATGGTTAACCAGAGTTTAGAATGTCAGGGCTGCTCAGTGCTAGTTTAATATTAGTTTGTTTTAAGAGACAGTAGATGATTTTTGCTGGAAAATAAAAGTAAATATTTTATCAGGGTTATCAGTAAAAAAAAACCCTAATGTTTAAAGGAAGAGATCAAGTAATAACATCTAGAAAAATAAGACTAGTATTATAGCACTCACAGCTGAGCTGATGCATCTCTTAGTGATGAGTAAATCTATGTGAGTGTTGCTATGGGAATTTGGCTTAGTGATGCTGGCTTGAATGCATGGACAGTCCTTATGTAATATTCATGACCTCTAGCACAGCTGCCATAGCAGCTTACAGAGAAACTGCCAGCAGACCTTGACTTTTTAAAACTGTATTTCCATACATCAAAACAAAGTTCTCACTTCAGTTGGCAGAGGGATAGTCCCCAGGTCTGACACTGTCTCTAACTGTGAGACAGTTTACAAACAAAAGTAGTGAAGGAATTACCACAGTCAAACTCGTATAACAATGTGGTTTTAGTCGTATGAAAAACATACAAAGTAATGTTTTAAATAATTTCTGCATTAAAATGGATTTAAACAAGCACAGGAGAAGCAGTGTGTTGCTTGAGCCAAAGGGTTTTAAAAATAACAGTTGCAGTGGTGATGGGATGAAGGACAGAAATGATTTTAGGTGTGTGTTGGCTGATATTTAAATTCATCTAGATTACATAATATGTGTTGCTTGCTTTTTACAAGCTATTTCCAGAGACAGTTACCAGATTAAACTTAATTTGAATTCACTGCCTCTGAAATATAGGATATATTTTGCTACTTTCATTTATGGATCAATTGTTCACCTTAGTGATACATAATAAAATTAATGAAACAGTACCATGGGTTCACAGGATTTCACTCTTCACTGCACCAAACTGCAAACGGTGGATTGTTTTCTAGTGTCTGTCTCCCTTTTGTCTTAATATGCCATCAGTCAGAACCAAGTGTCGCAGCTGCATTTAACTTTTTCCTCTCTTTTTTTAATATGTGAGTGAAAACATTGATCCTAAATAAAATAATGAGAATTATATTTGCCGTACATATTAGTGAAGATGACTTACATGAATAATTCAGAGGCTGACAGAAAATGACAGGCTGAAGAGTAGACATAAAAGCATAGAAGTGTTTCATGCACTTAGTGGAAACAGTTTGATATCTATTTTCCTTTTTTGCTGTTCAGGAAAACACCTTAAAACTGGAGAAGGAGGTGTATCCACAAGATATATGATGGCACATAGCAGCTTTGGATTTTGAATTAGGTAGATTGAGACTGTGTGCTGGTTAAATTGAATCGAATATGGCAGATTGCAAACTGAAATAGGGGAAATGTAACAAGCTAATAGTTTTGCCTTAAACATCCAATCTATTAACAAGGATTAGTACTGCTGGGAAACGGTTAAGTTCATTATGCTGAGTCACTGTGGGTGCATCTACACATGCAAGTAATGCTATGTGATAAACTCTGGCACAGCCCATGCCAGAGAAAACTGCTCCTGGGCGCAGTGTTTACACATGTACCTGGGACTGCAGCACCCTAAACTAGGGTGGAGCATCCCAGGCTGGCAGAGGGCACGGGGAGTCAGCCCCAGGCTCTGGGTGGCAGTGGAGGACAGCAGAGGGGCTGACTAGGGCACAAGGGTGGTACAGTGCACGGCTAGGCGGCAGATAGCCCCCAGACTGTAGCACCCTCATGCCCGAGCCAGCCCCTGTCACCATCTACACATTCATTTCAGTGCATGTAATGACTCCTTGTGGCACGTTTCATTAACCTGACTTTGATGGAAGGTGAGGCCATGGCCATACAAACAGAGGGTATGTGCAGATGTTACACTTAGATTGATCTAACTAGGGTTAAGCCCGTCTAAGTGCCAATCTGTACATACATTCAGGGAGGTTAGATCAGGAAAAAAAAATGACCAGCCTGATCTAATTTAGCTCACCTGAGACAGAGGCGACTGCTAGGGGAGGAGTGGGGGAGGCACGTTTCCCCCCCTCCCCGAGATTGGCCCTTGACTCTGCATCACTCAGAACAGGGCACTGTTTTTGCTGCATGGATTGGCAGCATGTTGGCGGGGGAGCACTAAGCTGCGACACAAAAGTATAGGAGTGGATATGGAGCTTTTGGCCCACCCACAAATTGTGCCCCCCCAGACTCAGGAGGCACCAGTCACCCCTGACCTGAGAGGTGCACTAATGTAGATTGGGAAGCAGCCACTTTTCCTAGCTCTAGGTCTGCACTTTTCCTATCCACCCTCCCCCTGTTGAGCCCCAGCTCAAGTCTGGGATCGTGCCCGGTATGCAAAGGCCAATAAAGATAGCAGGGGTGAAAGTACAAAGAAGGCTTATTGCTAGCAATAAAAGGTGCGAGTGGAATAATTTCACGTAACAAGCACCCCGATCACTATATCTAAGCATCTTTTATACAGGAGTTTTCAAGTTTTCACCAACGTGCTTGTTTGCTGATTGGTTGTAAGGAGTGACGCAAGGAGTTCTTTACTGAGCATGTCTCTATACCTGTGTTTTAGCTATGTATCTCATTTACATACATGTGTGTTTCATTAGCATACTTCTTCCCCACCTAGGGGCGTGATTTTTAGTATTTTAATGAGCCCTTTAACCCAGTACTCTGCTTCTGCTTTTGTTTTCAAGCCCCCTTTATCTAGGACTGTCTCCTCCTTATCATTGCAGATGGGCATTTTTCACATAGCATTCTCTTCTGCTTCATCTTTGAGTAGAGGCTTCTAGGTCACTCCTTACACCTCCAACTCCAACCAGGCTACTGTTAGCCCCCTGACTTCTCTCCACCCTGAGACAGATGACTCGCCACCCCCCCTCCCCATTCAATCCCATGAACACTCCCCATGGACCTGCCCACCCTTCCCCCACCCCACCTTATTCAGTGTTCCCAGTATGGCTTCTGGCACCAGCAAAGCTGTGCACAACTGGGACCCAAACTATGATCACATGCATGATCATAGATCAGGTCCCAGGAATGTCTGCACGTGGCCAGTGTTACTTCAAGACAGAGAAACTCAATGCACAAGCCTTCAAGCTTTGGAGCACCAACTTGCAATAGAGTCAGAGGAAGAAATTACCTTGTTCTATGAAAAAACACCCTGAATTGAAACTGGGGTAGATTTTCTTGGGTTTGATAGAGTTACCTTAGTTGAAGGAGTTGCACCAGATCATAGAATCATAGAAGTAGGGTCGGAAGGGACCTTGTAGATCTTCAAGTCCAACCCCCTGCCTGGGCAGGAGGAAAACTGGGCTCAATTGACCCCAATCAGGTAGGCATCAAGCAGCTTCTTAAAGACCCCCAGGGTAGGTGGATCGCTATCACCCAGCTGATTGCAACTGTTTTGTTTTCTTAGGGCACTGGAGTTTTCTAGGCTAGCCTGTCCACAGTCTGAAAGTTACGTAGGTGAGAGATGGCCTGGCATGTTCCCTGAGCAATCCTGAGTCAGGAACCCTAATAGTAACCAAGATGGAGTAAAGGTATTGACCTGATCTTCATTTCTGTTTTCTTACTTGCTTAAAAATGTGAGCCTTAAGGACTCAAAAGCCAGAAATAAAATATCCTCCACATTTATTATTTTTTAAATCTCATGTTTTTCAATTTACAGTGATCACAGAATGACTTAGAATTTTTGAAGCCTGGAGGTTGGCAACATTTACAAAAATAAAATGTAGTGTATAAATAAAGACAGGTCATAGAGTCATAGCTAAGTAAGGCAGGAAGAAAACTCCAGAAGTCATCTAATCCAAACCCCTGCCTGAGGCAGGATCATCCTCCTCCAAATTATCCCATACAACCATAATCTGAACTCTGCATAAAACTACCTTTAATCCTGACACAGCATAAACTTAACACCTTAACCTGCCATGGGTAAAGCAGGGGTACCATGGTAGCCAATGTTCTACTTCTATAAAATTATGTCAATATACAACTTTTTAAATAATAACAGCTCAAGAGGTCCCAGGTAGAAGGTCATGCCCCTTGCTACAGAAGAAGGCAAAAACTCCCATAGTCCATACCAATTTGCTGTGAGGTAAAATTCCTTCCTGACTCCAAATATAGTAATTATCATAGAATCATAATAGCATAGGAAATTATGGTCGGAAGGGACCTCAGGAGGTCATCTAGTCCAACCCCCTGCTCAAAGCAGGATTATCCCCAACCAGATCATTCCAGCCAGGGCTTTGTCGGGCCAGGCCTTAGAAACCTCCCAAGATGGAGATTCCACCACTTCTCTAGATAACCTGTTCCAGTCCTTCACCACCCTCCTAGTGAGAGAGTTTTTCCTAATATCCAACTTAAACTTCCCTTGCTGCAACTTGAGACTATGGGTCTGACCCTGCGCAGAGAGGCAAGACCCTCTAACGAAGAACCTCTGGCTTTTGCTACTAGCAGGAGAATCGGCACACCCCAGTTGAAGTCCCCAGCCTTAGCTGTAGCCAACAACCAATGCCTCTGGGGAGGCTTAAAAACACCCTGGCACATATAACAAAAAAAAGGATGGACGAGGCATGAGGCAGGAACAACAACCAAAGCCTAGAATAATGGGAAATATCCATGGTAGGAAATAGGCATACCTACACACAGTTCATCCCTGACCAATGGCTGTCCAACCTCTTCTTGAACACTTCCAGTGATGGAGAGTCCACAACTTCCCTAAGCAGTCTATTCCACTGCCTCGCTATTCTCACAACGAAGTTTTTCCAGATATCCGATCCAAACTAACTTTGCTGCAACTTCAAGCCACTGGTCCTTGCTCTTTTCCTTGCAGCAAGAGAGAAAGGATGTTTTGCCTCTTCTTTACAGCAGCTCTTCAAGTATTTGATGTCTGCTGTCATATCCTCTCTTAAGTGTCTTTTCTGCAAGCTGGACATGTCTAGCTCCTTCAGCCTCTCCTCATATGACTTGCCTGCTGAGCTCTTGATCATCTTTGTTGCCTGCCTCTGGACCCTCTCTAACTTCTCCATATCCTTTTTAAAATGTGGAACCCAGAACTGCACACAGTGCTTCAGATGAGGCCTAACCAGTGATGAGTAGGTAAGTAGGCCTGTGCAAAGTGGCTAGTATTCAATTTGGATTCGTCCAATTTGGAGGGCAGTGATTCGATTCGGTGATTCAAATCACTGTCCTGAATTGATTCAGCCAAATCTGATTTGGAGATTCAGCTGCTGTCGAATCTCCAAATCACCCAGGCCCATCTCCCGCCTTCTTTCCCAGCCGAGCAATGGCTGCCCCGCCCACCCTAGCTCCTGGCTCTTTGGGAAAAAAAAAAAGCCCCAACTCACCGACTGCCTGCCCCAGCCCTGGCCCTTTAAGAAAAGCAAACCAAAACCCCCTGACTCACTGGTTCCTGCCTGGCAGAGGGGTGATCCCCGCTGCCCCCCATCACATGGGAGGCTCTTCCATGAGCCCTGCAAGGCCACTGCAGGAGCTGGTGAGTTCGAGGGGTATTTTTTGGGGGGGGTTCTTAAAGGGCCAGAGCTGGGGTAGGCGGGCAGCCATGAAGGGGCTGGCGGAGCGGGGGGAGGGTTGAGACGTTGTTTTTTTTAACGGGCCCAATGGAGCAGGTGGGGCAGCCATGGGGAGGCTGGGGGAGTGGGCAGGGGTTGGGGGGCTGGGGGAGCAGGCAGGGGATGAGAGCTGGCAGGGGTCCCCCCATGGTCCCCTTTTCCCCTTCAGCCCCCCCTCCTCTGCCCCCCACTTACCAGCATGGAGTCTGGCTGCAGCTTCCTGCTGCAGTGGTTGGGGACTGCCCAAATCATCGAAGCTCTCCGAATCTTTTCCAAAGATTTGGGGAGCTTTGAATCTATTTGGACCGTTTTATTGGTCCCCTGATTTGATTCGGATTTGGATCAAATCAGCACCCAAATCTTCGCACAGCCCTACTAAATAGGCACTATCCCCTCCCATGTTTTGCACCTAATGCTTCTATTTATGCATCCCAAAACCACATTTGTCTTTTGTGCTAATGTATCCCACTGCAGACTCGTATATAGTCTGTGGTGTACCAAGACTCCCAAGTCCTTTTCCATTGAGATGCCATCCAACTATGTGTCACCCATTGTGTATTTGTGTTTTTAATTATTCCTCCCAAGGTATAGCATCTTGCATTTCTCTCCACTGAATGTCATGCTATTAGATCTAGCCCAACTTTCTGATCTGTTGAGATCCTTCTCAACTGTGCTTGCATCCTCTAACATGTTCACAGTTCTTCCCAGTTTTGTGTTGTCCACAAACTTTCTCAAGAAGCTTTCTATGCCAGCATCTAAATTGTTAATAAACCAGTTGAAAAGCACCAGGCTGAGGACAGACCCCTGTGGGACTTCACTCAAAGCCTCCTGTCATGCTGACATAGACACCTTAATAATAAAGGTAATTTTGTTTGTTCCCTTGCCAATATAAAACTATTTTCCCGATAGCATACAGAAAGTGATTATGAAGTGATGGAGGAGGAGGAAACTATTTGAGGTCAAAATGGATGAGGGACACTTGATATGAATGTCATGCGGACCAAGGTACTTTTGAAAAAAGAAACTCAAAATTTTGCCTCTGACACTTCCTCAGTGCCAATAATGCTCCTTTTTATGTTTCTCCCATAAGTGTTTTTGTCATCTTTCATGAATCATTCACCATCTGGAATACTCGCACTGAGCTAGTCCCTAAAGCCACTATCTTCTTTCATTTGTCTTCAGTATTCAACTTTAAATGTTGGCTTCATTGTTCAATTTTCTAGGTTTTGCCTTTTTAGATTATAAGCTTCTCGGGGGAGGAACTGCATCCTTTAAATATATCTGTAAAGTACCCAGCATATGCTAAGTATTACATCACTTTAAATAATTAAGTATAATTATTTGTAAAATATTAGTGACTAAAAGGGTTAGTTAGTGATTCTCAGCTGCGGTGCTGCAGCATCCTCAGGTGCTGCAAGCTCCTTTTAAGGGTTATATGGTGGCTGGCCCCTGTGCAAGGAGGTAATCACTCTCCTCCACCCAGCTAGTGCCCCAAACCTACCCCAGGATCCTGCATCCTGCAGACAAACCACACCTGAACCTCCTGTTGCTATCTGCTATCTCTGGGAGCTCCTGCTGCTATCCACTCCCCCACCTGCAGCAGCCTTTTTGCTGGCTGCCCCCAGGCAGCACACTCTGCCATGGGTGAGTGAGCAGATAGGCAAACATGGAGCCTCAGAGCTACACATTTCAGCAAAGTTCACTCCCCCACTCCCTTTGCTTCTTCTACAAGCTCAGGGCCAGAGGGAGGGGCTACAAATGTAGGTGACTCCAGTCACCAGCGTATGAGACCTGAAAGGAACGATCCCAATTGTAGTGCTCAGGGTGCAGACTGGGGATGGGGAGGGGGAAGAAGGTGGAAAGAACAAGGCACAACAGGGTGGGAGCCTGCCTCCACTGCCCTTACCTGGCATTCGCTAGATTCTAACTCAGTGGGCACCTCTACATGAGAGGTTTACTATGGGGCTGACTAATTAGTTCTGCAGTAAATATCTCAGCATCTACACGTGCGGACCTATTAAGCTGCAGTTAACTAATAAGCTCCACCAAGTTTATTATTTGCAAGTACTTTCCCAGAGCAGAGTTCTTTAGTGTGCAGCAAGACGCGTGTAGAAGCTGACAGGGCTGGCTGGAGCACGAGGGTGCTTCAATGTGGGGGCTGCCTGCTGGCTAGCTCTGCACTGGAGCACCCTTATACTCCAGCCAGCCCTCTGGAGCATGTTGATTTGATCTGGGTCAGAGCAGCCCCAGGCTGACAGGCTGACCCCCCAGGCTGACAGGCTGACCCCCCAGGCCTCCTGCCAGCCAGGGCTGCTCTGACCCAGATCAACATGCTACTGTCCGTGATGCGTGTTCAAACATGGCACCTGGGAGCCTTAAACTCCCATAAGATATGCACCAAAGTTTATTGCTTTGCATTTATTGCATGTGTAGATGTGCCCAGTGATTCTCAATTGGGGTTGCAAACCATCTGTGAACCAGGGGCTCAACCCCTGGCCCGTGGGCCAGATCCTGCTTGCTGTGATCCAATCTGCAGGGCTCCTCAAGGGTCTGAAAAATTGGCAGTGGGGGGGTCAGTGGCAATTAACACTGTCACTATGGCCCCCCTATTAAATTTCAAAGGCTCATAGATGGCTCTGTGCACAGGATCTGGCTGGCACATGTGGGACTGGGTCTGGAACAGTGGGTCTGATCTCAGGTGGATGGGGATGGGGCATTGGACCTGTTCCAGTGCATACAGCAGACCCACTTTGGTGCATATGGGGCTGGAAGGCAGGCCCATAGTCTGACCCACACCACTCATCTGGCCTGTGGGGATGAAAGGTTGAGCACCACTTCTCTATAGCTTCCAATATTTGCTACTTTTGGAAACAGATTACAGGGCAAGAGTATTAGTATTTTTTATATATAAGGGACTGCCTTCTCCCTTATGCCCCATAGCTATCCCTCAGGTCAGCTGGGGCAACCACTAGTGCCATCAGAACACCAAGTTGACTTGACAAAGCTCATGGGAAGGTTGTTACTTTGTAGTTACCCATCGGCTTTGGAATACCCTCCCCCTTTGGCCCACTACAGTCTGAGTGTTGACATCTTCCAGAAATGCTCTAAGACATTCCTATTTGGCAGGAGTTTATCAAGCCAAGCTAGGCTGGAGCACTGTTCAAGGAGATTTTATTTACTATGTTATTCATTGGCCTTTGTATGTTGTTTGTCTCTTACTATAAGCTGCCCTGAGTCTGTTGGGAGAGGCGGCATATAAATCTAATAACATATTTTTATGTAACATGGTATAAACCTATTTCAACATGGAAACCCACAGTATGGGAACACAAACAATCTTACCTGTGGCTTGTAGAGTCACTGTAAAGGAAAAATTGTGGAAAAGCTTATCTGTTTCTAAAATCCTGTAAAATCTAATGTGGGACTCCAAATATCAAAATAACTTATGTCTACTTATATGCTTATTGCATGGCATCACTGTAGGGCACGCTTATGTTTGTTTGGGTATTAGTTAGTAGTTCTATATTTTACCTTAATTTGGAGTTTCCCACATTTGTAATGTCTGTTTACTTTCCTATTTACTTTCTGCATTTGGAAGTTAGGGATTTGGAATGAAGGTCCATATCTCACACTTGAGGTGAGGTGTTTGCCTTGTACAGCAGAAATCCTTCTGCATGTATGGAAGGGGGATGCTCTGGAGCTAGAGTACCTTCCCAGAAAACACAGAAGTGTTGTCAGACAGAGAAGTTGTCTTATAAATGGAGCTGATAGTAGGCAGCAGTAGAATGTTTAAAAATGGTAACATGCTTAGGTTAAGTCATCTACTACTGAGAACACTTGATACAGTCCCTTGCATCCAACTGATTCATTTTGGAGCAACAAAATTGCAACACGCAAGTTAGCAGCAGAGGAAGAATGAGGATTATTTGAGTTATTGCTGTCATTGTTGCCCAGTATTTAAGTGAGATGAGCTGTTGTCTCGCTTCAGCCACAGTCAATAACCTTAATAATCATTAATATTTTCATTAGCCAAAAAAAGAACATGGATCTTTGTGAAAGTATTTTGAAAACATTTTTGGATTCTAGAAAGATGGATTTTTGTATGCTTGAAATATTTCAGTAGGTTTTTAAAGTAACTATTCATTTAGGAATACGGGATTTTTCTCCCCCTTTTCCCTCACTTCTTTTTTTCCTTTTCCCTTCTTAGTTTTACTCCTTGGAAAAGGGGGGGGGGGGGGTAACAGGGTTCCCTGGGAAAGCAAGGACCTAGTTCTCTTTATTACATTAGCTTATTAGCAACTTATTTTTTTTCCAATGTAACCTATGCACAGTATATCAGTGAGTTTAAGCTACGTGTAAAGTTTGAACAATCTGTTCCGTAATTAAAACGATTCAGAGCAAAAATGGACTGACATTAGGTGTTAATCAAAAATTGGATCTTTCAAGATACTTCATAGTAAGTTCTTAAGCCATTTAGTGGACTTTATAAACTCTCAGAACATAAATTCTGTGGCCAAAGGAACAGAATGGTTCTGTAATTTGGGGAATGCGTTGTATTTTCTTCATGTAATAGAGGTTGAATCCTTGTCTTATACATAAAACAGGTTTGTCTCTGAGTTGTGACAAGGGCCTCCATACTGTACAGTATGGAGATGCATCTTTTAAATTTATGATGATTCAAAGAATTCCCAGTGGAGTTTTTGACATGTTCTTTCAGAAATATGCTTCTTATTCTCAACTTCACAAAAATATGATGTGCAATATAAATCGATAAATACATACAACTACTACTTTCTACCTAAAATGTAGACACTATGGTAAAGTTAGTGCACCAAGTATGATCTACCAAATCGAAACTGAAATCTACACAATTATCCACAAAGTTGTGCCACTGATTAAGAAAAATACTTCTTTTAAGATCAGCATAAGCATTTAGTCAGTTGCATAAACCTAGGTTAAGTGAATCTTGCTGATAAATTCTATTCGTACTATGCTGTTCCTCTTTGATGAGTGGCCTGGACTGTTATTGGGAGTAAAAGTGGCTGGCCCTCTTTTATGGAGTAGTTAATGTAGAAGCCTAACTCCATGGTATCTCACTGTGATATGATGAATTTATCATAGATGCAGCCCAAATACATCAATTGATGCAAGATCCATTGAAAATTTCACAGTCCCATTTTGCAGAACTCAAGGGCTAGGGACAGACGTTCAAAAAGCCTGAGCCTGAATTGATTCAATTCTTGCAGGTTAGTTTAACCTGGCTAGGCTAAATCAGTTTTGTAATTGGACAGCCATCCCAGAAATGCAGGCACATGCCTGCACTGGCTCAGGCTAGAAGCCCGGGGCCGCACTAGAGTAGCCCGCCCTTCCTTCCACAGGGCTGAGCTGAGGGGGGCATGGCCAGACCCCAGCAGGACACTTTGATTAGCCCAGCAGGGAATTGATAACACTGTTTATCACCCTGTAACTCAGTGTTTATCACCCCATTAAGAAAAACACACGGGGATATTACCAGCTATCTGTTGATTCTGCCTGGGGATTTCCTGCTTAGCAGGGAGTGGTGAGGGGGAAGTGGGGAGCAGCCTGCAGTCTCTTGAGCTGCAGCCAGGCAGCAGAGGGGAGGGGCTGGGGACAGGGAGGGGTTCTGTTACAGGTTTAAACCAGTTTCTGATCACTTAAACAAGTTTATGTGTAATACCTGTCCCTAGCCAGGCTGATATGGTCTTGTAAAAACACCTTTAGGCAAGTATATGCCCTCCAATTTGGATTTTCCTTGTGAGCATTCTGTTTCTACCACTGAATATCAAATAATAACTGCAGAATACTGTGATAAGGATTAATTAGTTTTAGTTTGTGCAGGACTTTGAAGATATAATGTGGCTAAAGCCCCTGTCACCTATGAAACTATGAAAAGGCAATAGAATCGGCATTTTTTACATACAACTTTGCAGTGTTTAAGCAACCACATGCTCTTAAAGCTGTTCAGAAACATGTGAGACTTTCCTAGCCATCCTGTATCTTCAAAGTGTAATAAAAGCAAAGGAGGAAGCCTCTCTAAAAGCAAGTCTAAGACTTTTACCCAAGGTACTTAGATTATTTTGACTAGAGATGTCAGAATGTTCAATTGGAATATAAGTTTCCCTTGCCGCCTTGTGATTCCATCCATTCACCATATATTCATTGATGTATTTGAAAATGGAAATTTTAAATATATTAGAATTTCAGGTTCAGTTGAAGATAAAAGGTTGTTAATGCAAAACACATGGGGCTGAGTGTAGTTTGCTTTCACCTCTTGCTTTTTCTCAAGGGTTTTTACTTAGGTTTTCCAGTTAAACTAAAAATGAAAAGAAACATTTACAGATCTGTCATCTTAGAACTCAACTGCACATATTGAGAGAGAGCAAATGCACTAATAAAAGAGTACTGTAAAGGATCAATGTTGTCATGTTATAGAGTCAATTGTGAGTATCAATTCTTAGAGGAATTATAGTAAAAAAAATTAAATGAATCCTGATTCTTTCTTTATTTTGACACCCTACTCAACAAACTTGCACGGTTTCGTTTTCGTATACTTTACTCCAGTGCCCCATGCTGAGCCACCTCACACTGTGGAACCAGACTACCACATGTAAGAGAACTTTTGCTTTCTTTTGATTTTTTCTTCTTTGAAATCTAAATTCAACCCCACATAATATATTTATTCCCATCTGATTTCATGTTTTAGAGTAATATCTTCAAATTGATGCTAAGTCTAGAACTCCCATAATGGAAGAGTAGTTCATGCTGCTATTTGTAAGGAACCCAAAATTTGTTGTGTTGGTTCATACAGCTGCATTCTGTCTTTCAGTTTAAGGATTGGTGGGCGAGTCGGGGGAGGTAGTTTTGTGCATGTAGACCAGTTTCTCTGTTTGGATGACAGTTCTGTGATATGTATGAGGTAGAAGTGTCACAGTTTAGACCTTTCTGCTCCTTTTGATCCACTCAGCATCTCTGCAAACCCTTCCCACAAAACATCCAGCTGACAGATGCTTTTTCATCTCTGGAACATAGTTCTATGATTTTCTCACCACTGAGACTAGTTTTAATTTCGTTGAGGGATTATGGAAAAAATATTCATCTTTTTTCAATGGAAAAACTTCTGCACACAGTAGAAAATTATAAATGCACATTTTTTCAGGTTGGGAACCACTTAAGAATTACTCTCTTCCTCTATTTCATTTCCTCCCTTCACTTTTCTTGCTTTTGGCTTCTTTATATTTCACATACAGTATTCCAGGAATAGGTTACTCTCGGGTATCTGTCAACCTGTAAAACAAAACTGTGTGAATAACTGATTTCTTAGTTTGTGAGCAGTTTCCCTCTTTCCTCCCCTCACAAAACACATTTCATTGCAGGTTAACCAGCAAGTTGTTGTTATTATTTTTTTAAGTTTTGTTTCAAAATAAGTATTTTGCTTCATGCATTCATTTAAAGAAAGACAAAGGGACCTACATGGATTTGCATGAAAATTTCCCTGGGAATTCTGTACTGTTTTTATTAAAATCTTACAAGCATCTCAGTAGAATTTCCTAATGATATTGTGTAAGATGGCAGGAAACTAAATTGATTGATTGCATCTGTTATTTTTGTAGCAATTCATACATTAATTTGACTTTGACGCGTCTTGAAATGTTGAGATCGATACCAAAAAACAAACAAATAAAATGTTTGTAATTTAAACAGGAAAATGTTTTTATTGCAGATTATTTTATCATATCGCAGATTTTTTAATTTAGTAGAGTAGTTTAAATCTTAGTTGCACAGTAGATTTTGCTTCTTTTTTAACTTTTCATAATAAACTGTTGTAATTATTATCTTCCCTTCTAAAGAAATGTCATGTTTTCCATAGCTTGCAGTGTTCACATGGTATAAAACACTTGAGATGTTTAGCATGCTTCATCTCAGGTACAGAATTTGCTGAAGACCCCAGAAAACTAAGTGCATTTTGTTTGTTAGCAACAGGTATGTTGCTATAGGATAGGTCTATTAAAGGCTTTTATGGATATTGAACTTGCTGCATGAATTCTTTATGCAACCTTGTGCTTAGTTATTGTGTTTAGTCTAGTTTAAATTGGAAGCTGGGCAGAGATACAAAATTTAAATACTAGCATCTGTTGTTTCTGGTTAAGGGGTTTGTGTGTGGGGGTTAATTCAACAACTCCAAATACTTTGCAGTGTCAATCAAACAGACTTTTAAACCAAATTTGTATATAAGATGCTTATGTAATGGATAATGCAGAGGTTGTGATTGCTGCATTGACACAAAATCTGATCTGAGAAACGGAACGTTTGTTTGTTTGTTAATGGCTAGCAATTACTGCACATATGTGATTAATGAAATTCATTCCACACTGTGGGAGAGGTGGTTAGCTGTGTTAGTCTGAAGTCAGGTAGAAGATAGGGTAGGGTGTACTAACTGCATGATTAGTCTCTAAGTTGCCACTCTGCCCTACCATCTGCCACTCTCCTTTGTTTAAATCAAAATTTAATTTCTTGAAGAATTTCTATAAAATAGAATGCATTTGTTTTACAAAGCAATGCAAATCAGAAAGGATATTTTAAACCTGCTTAAGAGCCAAGAGAAGAACAATAATAGAAAAGTAACAGATTCAAAATATATTACTCATAATTTTAAAATAAATGTTATGAGTTATTCAGAAGTATCTTACCATTTATTAGAGTTCATCTTTATCTTTCATCTTTATTTACATCGTGTTTAGAGATTGTTCATTGGCATTGCCAGTTTAAACTGTAAAATGTACAGAACATTTCTGATATGAAATAGCATTATTTTCATTACTTACCTAAAGTACCAGCTTTTACTCATGGGCCAGGTACGGACATTGCACATAAACCAGCATAAGTGATTGGAAACTGATCTACGCCCGTAATGGAACAGAAGTTTAGTGCACATAGACCTGTTTAAAAATGGTAGAACCCACTCCAAGATAAACCTGGATGGATGTAATATTAGACTTAAGTGACTTAGGTTAGTCTGGTCTACTGAACTTCTGTACCAGACCCCTAGTGCCTCAAGTTAGATCACAATCCCCTGGCATCCCAGGCTGCTTTGCAGGCCCCCACTAATCCCCCTCTAGGTCCACACTCATCTGCTCCAGCTGAGTGAGTTCTTACAGAGCCGGCTTCAGGCAGGAAGAAGAGCTGGGGGCCCTGCCAGCTGCCCATGGTGATTGGGTGGCAGAGGAGGGAGGGCCAGTCCCTGCCCCAACCCCAACCCAAGCCCGAGCCAGCACAGCTGGAGCTACATCCTCCTGCATGTGGCTGTCAGGTGGGCCAGGTGGTAGAAGTGGTTGGGGCTTGGAAGAGGGGTCTCAATGGCCAATCAGACTGGGCTCAGCATTCTCGAGCAGCCTGCTGGGAAGCATACAGGAGTACCCGTAATTTGCTGGCCTCAGCCAGTCCAGGCAGCCTGCATGCTCCCACCTCCCCTCCTCCCCCTGCAAAAGAAGAATGTCTGTTTTGTTCATTCCTAGCCTAACCTTATGGCACTTAAAGTGTGAAACTTAGATCGCTTCCACCTCAGCTTTTTGAACAACTGTACTTAGCTATGTTTCCAATTTATCTGGATAATGCTCAGACGATATTCTATACACCATTCATCTCATTTATTCACATGTTTTGTCCCATGTGCCTTTTAAACTTCAAAATCCCTAGTGTTGTTAGAAAGAAGCTGCCAGACTCAATTTTCTAAAATGAGCAGATTGTCTAGAGTTTATTACAAGAGTGAGAAGAAGAACCACATTGAGATTCAGGGGATATTTGGGGAGAGATGACTACAATACTTCTGTGTTTTGGAACTAGAGATTTCTCCATAATATTTTTGCACAGGGTGAAAATTATAAATGCATATTTTTAAGGGTG
Source organism: Alligator sinensis (assembly GCF_000455745.1). Taxonomy (NCBI): domain Eukaryota; kingdom Metazoa; phylum Chordata; order Crocodylia; family Alligatoridae; genus Alligator; species Alligator sinensis. The sequence continues at coordinate 867,447 of NW_005842334.1, read as the reverse complement.
GGAACCAGTTCAGTACTACTTTTTGTGTTTTCCTCTCTTCCGTTTCCTCCCCTCTACTTTCCCACTTGTGGCTTAAAAGTTGTTTACATGACATTTTTCATCTTCCTACCAGTTTATTCTCAAAATTAGCTTCTCTTTCTCTGTCCTACTTCTTCTATACAACAATTTATCTTCTATTCTCTTCTGTACCAGATCCCCCTTCATGACGCTAGTTACCAGGTGATACCACATCCTCAGCACACCTGTCTTTCTCTTTGTCCATTCTCCCAGTCCTCTCACCCCCTTCCAGTTCTTTTTTCCTCTCATTAAAATTACTCTTCAGCACTCAGGATTCAGAGTTTTTTTGCTGAGCCATCCCTTCTCCCTGGAAGGCCTGTTCTGTTACTCCTTTGCCCAGGTTTCTGAGCTCAGCTCCTTCTAGCTCTGCTGTCTGTCTCCATGGTAACAGACAGGCAGCAGTACAGAGAGAAAGGCAGGAGGGAGTTGCTGTATACTGAGCCTGCCAAGCGTAAGACGCAGGAGTGAGCATGGTAGGGAGTGGACCTACTATGTGAAAGGCCCAAGAGTTGCCCTTTGCTGTTGGTCAAAGTGGGGAAACTATGCGAGGAAGGGAGTTGGGGCACGACCTATAACAGAGGTGGGCAAAATGTGGCCCGGGGGCCAGATGCAGCCCATCAGGCCAGTCTATCTGACCCGCGGGGCCCCTAAAAAATTTAGAAAATTAATATTAATCTGCCCTGGGCTGCCTGTCATGAAGCCCTCAATGGCTTGCCGAAACTCAGTAAGCAGCCCTCTGCTCAAAATAATTGCCCGCCTCTGACCTATAGACCTTGAGTAGCAAGTAACCTGAGTAGCAGAAACCCCAGCAATGCAAATAGGTAGCTGCTTTCAAGTTTTGGAAGTCCACACACTTAATGTACAGACTACAGACTTTTAAAGTTAGCCTCCAATCCCTTTACCACAGTCCAGCCAGTGTGTTCCAGATTAACTCGCTTCTTCCCCCAATGTGTCAATATTTTAGCAGAATGTCACTTTTTAAGTATTACCTTCCTTTTTGAGTTGAGATGGAACCGGAACCTTCTTTTCACAGAGCACTGGAAATATGGCAAAAGGGTTGTGGGATGCCATGAAATGTGTAGTCTTTTTTATTACAGTTTTTCATACCTTGGTAGTGCTATTCATTATTTCTTATTAGGCTTATTGGGTTTTCTAATTTGTTTTTAGCTATCTGTTTTTATTAGGGTGGTTGGGGGGTTTTCTTATTTTGAGTTTCACTTTTTATCCATTCAGTGCAATCTTTTTTATACAGGTTATCTTTTTAATCATATAAGGCCGCGTCTACACGCGCAAATTAGCGTGACTAAATTTTGTGATTTTTGGTAGGTATCTACACGTGCAGTGATTTAGGACTAAAGTTAGTCCCAAGTGCCTCTGGTGCTGCCATGTGCCCCTGTGGCCAGCAGGGGGAGCTCCAGTCTCTAGCCACATGGCTGCCAGCCCAAGGCTGCTTGCTCTCCCATCTCAAGGTACCCTGTGCCCCAGGGAGCAGCTGGCTGAGGCGTAGGGTGTTTCAGTGCAGGGGATCTTCAGTTCACGGAGACAGGGGAACAGGCAGCCCTGGGCATTTGACCCCGCACATGCCCCTTTGTTGTGCTTTGTGCCACTTTTTTTTTTCTATGGGTTATTTTTTTTCAATGATGTTTGGGTTTTTTTGCTACTGGGAAATACTGGTAGCAAATTTTGCCCCGGTACTGCAAATTAGCAGTGCCATGCACAGTTTAATGTGCAACAAATGCAGGTTGTGGTGCCACAAAGAGGTTTACAGCACCAGAAATCACACATGCCTGGGTGTCTGGATCCAGCTGGTGAGGCTACATCTGGAGTATAGTGTCCAGTTTTGGTGTGCTGTCCCCCGCACTACAGAAGTATGTGGACAAATTTGAGAATGTTCAGCAGAGGTCAGCAGAAATGGTTCAGGGGCTGGGGCACATGACTTATGAGGAGAAACTGTGGGAACTGGGCTTATTTAGTCTGGAAAAGAGAAGACTGAGAAGGGATTTAATAGCAACCTTCAGCTCCCTGAAGAGGGGTATGAAAGAGGATGGAGCTGGACTGTTCTCAGTGATGGCAGATGACAGAACAAGGAGCAATGATCTCAAGGTGCAGCAAGGGAAGTGTAAGTTAAAAATTAGGAAAATCTTTCTCACTAGGAGGGTAGTAAAGCACTGGAACAGGTTACCCAGAGAGACTGTGGAATCTCTGTCCTTGGAGGATTTTAAGACTGGGCTAGACAAAGCCTTGGCTGGGATGATCTCGTTGGGGCAGTGGGGCTGATCCTACTTTAAGCAGGGGGTTGGACTAGATGATTTCTTGAGGTCCCTTCCCACCCTTATTTTCTGTTTCTGTGATTCTGTGAAATTATTGAAGTTTAAGGTTTCTACAAATTCATGGAGTTTATGAAGATACTAAATGACATAAATGGCAATCACAGTAAGGATGATACTTGGTTCCATTTTATGGTAAGGGCTATAAATAGTTGGGGGGGGGGGTTATGAAGGCAATTCATATCTCCTTAAAGGAGTTGTACAGATCACATGAAGTGAGTGTGGACAGCAGTCATGCACTTGAATTAATATTTCTCTGACTTAAATGGAAGGCATGATGTTTTCAGTGGTGGATTTTAATTCCATGTTTGCTGACATTGCAGAACGTTTCAAGGTCCATCTACTTTCTCAGGTTTTCCTCTGAGTGAACAGGCTAATTATGACATGCATTTCAGGGAAAATCTTTTTTGTGTTCTTGTTTGGGGGTCTCTTGAATACATTGTTGAAAATATTGTATACATTTTTATTTTAAAAATTCACAAGTAGCTATAGCTTTTGATAAGAGAGAGTTTCTTCCCATTAACACTAACAAATATATGAATATTTAGGGAAAACATGCCCAAAATTTACGCTTCATATCTTCACCCACAACTACAAGGAACAATATTCAGAACACCAAGACCATCATATAACATGTCACAGGTAAAAGTAGGAGAGACAAGGGCATTGACAATGCCCTGCTAATGCAGTGACAGATAAGTAGTTGGTTGATGCATGCTCGGAAGATTCTAGGAAAAAGACTATGCCCCAGGCCATAGAGAAAGAGGAAACCCACACAGTCTGACATAGGGGAAAACTTCCTAGATCCTCTGCTTATTTTTAATGGCTGGTCTGAAAATCCTTTTCTTCCATGCAGGTATGTCGCCCTTCCTGTCCCAGGTTTTCCCATCTTGCTTGGGTTTCAAGCCATCAGCAGTAATTGTACTTTTGCCTTAAAAATATTTCCAGTGTATTTCCACATCCAGTTCTCCTACATCTCAAATCCAGATGATCCCCTTACCTGGATGCCTTAGTTTCTTAAAGATAGCCCTTCTAAAGTCCAGGATCCTTGTTCTAGAACTATTCTTCTCCTTCCTAGGGTGTGTCCAGATGAGCCCACATGTGCTTCTTGCAGCATCACAGACTCCTTTGAAACACTGCTAGAGTCATGTGCAGGAACGAGAAAATGTTACCCACACTGCAAGTTTGCAGCACGGGGGCAAAATTAGATCCCTGGATATCCAGGAGTAAAAAAAAAACCCACACAGAAAAAAAGTGGGGTAGGCAACCAAAGGCTGGGTCATCCATAGAGATGATCTGACTTCCAGAGCATTTCTATGGTTAGCCCTCACCCTGGTGCTGAAGCATGCTACCTGCCCATGAGGGCAGGCAGCATGCCAGCAGCAAGTAG
>NW_005842334.1:851918-863646 GCF_000455745.1 Alligator sinensis | reverse complement strand
ACAGCCCTCCAATCCCTTCCCTGCCTGGCTCCATCCCCCCAAATCACTTCCCCACCCAGCCCCAGCCCCCTGAGCCCCCTCACTCCTACCCCCACCACCCCAGCATCGGTGGGAAAACTAACAAGCAAACAAACCCACCCCCCAGCACTTAGCAGCAGTAGCAGCTGCTGTCCAGGTCATTAGGGCCCCACTTGCACAGTACAGAGCTGGGTGACAGCCCCAGCGGCCCCAGCCTGGGCCCTGCTGGCCTCCGCTGCCCAGGGGGGTTCTCTCGGGAGGCTTGGAGCCCCTACAGCCCCTGCTTGGTGAGTAGAGGCTTTTTTTTTTTTTAAGTGCCGGAGGCTGGTGTTGGGGGGGCAGCCATGGAGGGGGCAGCAATCCAGGGGGCTGGGGGACCAAGCGGGGGTGGGGCGGGGCATGTGGGCCCTACAGGGAGGGCCATAGCCCCTGTTGGGGGGGCTATAGCCCCTGAAGGGGGGGTGTAGCCCCTGTGGGGGGGAGCAAAATATATGTTCACGTATTCATGAATTCATGAAATGTTTAGCATTCACTTTAGTATTATGATAGCGACACTGGTAGTTTTCCAAATTGCTTTAACACTGTAGATATAGCAATAAAACATTGCCCAACTGATCACTGTCTCTGTTTCACTCTCTCTTTATAGTCTTTTGTTTTAATTGTTGAGGAACATGGATTTTGGGGTATTTTACAGAGTGACTTTGGGATTTTTTTATCAAGGATTTTTCAGTTTGCCAATAGGGAACACCAGAATTCCTGCTAGGGAGGCCAGTGGCAGGACCCACCTTGCCTGCTCAGAGCTGGCACCCTGGCCATCTGGCTGTGGACGACCTCCTGTCCAGTTGGGGCCAGGAGGACATGCTTTGACCGTTCAAAGCCGGCCACAACACCCGGAACATCTTCCAGGCGATAGCTACCCAGATGGCCGGGCAGGGAGCACGTGACAGTAGTGCCGCACAAAGGCCAACTCTGCAGCCACAGCCTGCTGGCAGCTGGCCCAGAGGAGCAGATGCCTCATCCGGCTCTGGCAGGTGCATAGCAGGTCACAGCCAGGCAGCAGCCCCCACTGCCAGACTGCTGCAGTCAACATATTGCTGGGGGCAGCACAGGTACTGGCTCTGGGCTCTAACTCCCCCTGGCTGCAGATCCAAGAGGAGCCAGGCAGGGTTATTTTTCCCTAAGTGGCACAATTTGCTCCACATCAAAGTGCATGTCCAAGCACGTGCGCTAAGGCAAAAAGCCCCAACTCAAATTTGCACCACTTCTATTTGAGCTGCTGCAAGAGCACGTGCTTGCATGTGTGGACACGCCCCTATAGTCTAGTCTATACTGAATTAATTCACAACTACTTGATCCTAGATTATTTCCCACAACTAATTATTTTACAAGGTATTCATTCGGAGGTAAAACTAGTAGGTTTTTTTTTTTTGGGGGGGGGGGGTGGAGTTGGTACAGTGACCATTAGATAGAGAAAACTATCAGCTAAATTACGTGGAAATATCTGCACCTTTCAGTTTTGTTATCCAGTCTGTATCAAAAAATGGAAGTGTTGTGTAATTACTCAATTTCTGAAGTCTCACCGGACTTTGTTGAGATCACTATCTATTTTGACTCTTTCACAATGGAAGATTTTTTTTCAGAGGAATACTATTGTTTTATGCCATGTGATGATGTAGAGCAGTAGAATATGCTAATAGATTTTTTTGTGTAGAATCTTATACAAGCATAATACAGTGCTCGGATTTAATCATTACTACAGCTGCTTTATATTATGTTTACATAAGGGCTATTGTAGAAGGACAAGCAGTGTCCTTAAAGTCATACTGTAATAATGGTTGTGGACAAGAGGACAATTGGAAAAGACTGTTTGCATGTCTTGTGGCTGTGATTTGAATAAGATTTGGAAGGCATAGCATTCTTGCATTTGTGCAGTGGTTTGGACCAGATGTACCACATTATAGAATGTAGTATCTGTGGTACAGCAGCTTTCACTGTGAACAGGGGGGGCTGATAAAGTCATAAATAAATGCAAGTGGCTACCGTGCTTCGTTATTTTGACTTCTCATATCTCTCACTTTCTCCAATTTATTTGCATACTTCTGTAGTGGGGGGGAGGGGGACACCAAAACTGGACACTATACTCCAGATGTAGCCTCACCAGCTGGATCCAGAGACACAGGCATGTGTGGTTTCTGGTGCTGAAAACCTCTTTGTGGCACCACAAACTTCACTTGTTGCACATTAAACTGTGCATGGCACTACTAATTTGCAGCGCTGGGGCAAAATTTGCCATCTTTCCATGATAAGATGTTTAAAACAGTCTACCATTCTCCTCTTTCAAAGGAGATATTTTTTTCTCTCTCCTTGGAAGTCTCTTCTTTAAATAGGTTAAATAGGTCAAATCTGAAAAAAATAATTACTAAAAAAAAATCCAAAGTATTCCTCCACGTCTGATATAGCACTGTATTTTGTTGTGCCTCTGGTGATGCATTTGTGCTCATATTAGTCTGAGAATCTTGTATTAGCATATTTTTCCTTTCTAAGGAAAGGAAATTCCGTTACCTTATCTCCTTCTGAGAATATGTGTGCACAGGATTCTCACTCATTGACTTTCCCTTTGGGATCTGGCCTTTGACCTGTTTTTGCATTTCACAGAATCAAAGAAACATTGGGTTGGAAGCGGCATCAAGGGTCATGTGATCCAACCCTCAGCATGAACAAAGTACTTTGACAAAATAACTACTTGGGTGTATGAGTGGAATACTGTGGATATAGTTGACCTCTGCAAGGCTTTTGACAAGGCCTGCATGACCGTCTCATGAACAAATTTGAAAAATATGAGCTGGACAGAACTACTATAATGTGGATATACAACTGGCTCAATAACCACAAGCAAAGAGTAATTATAAATGAATTCGTGTCAGAATGCCTGGAAGCTCCAGAGTGCCGCCAGCCAGCCAGGTGTCACCAATTTTGTATTTTTGTTTTTGGCTATTCTTCCTGAGGTGTAGCACCTTGCATTTATCAGCATTGAACTTAATTGTATTATCTTCAGCCCAGCTTTTCAATTTCCAATGTGTCGAGATACTTCTGAATTGCTCTCTCATCCTCCAGTGTGTTTGCAACTCTTTTCCATTTCATGTCATCTGCAAACTTGCTCAAGATGCTTTCCATGCCAGCATCTAAATTATTAATAAACACATTGAACATCACTCAGTTCAGGACAGGTCCCTGTGGGACTCCACTCAAAACTTTCAGCCATTCTGACATGGATCCATTTATAATTACCCTTTCTCTAAGGTTATTCTCCCTCTTCTTCATGGCAGCCTTTTAGTATTTGAAAACTTCTAGCATACTTCCCTGCCTCACCCCCCAACCCTGACCAATTTCCTTTTTAAAATGTGGAATCCAGGACAATACACAGTTCTCTAGGTGAGGCCTAACCAGCACCAAATGGAGCGGCACTATCACCTTCTCTGGTTAAGACTGTATTTACCCAAATCTAAGATGGCCCCCCATAATTAGATTCTATACATGGAAAATGTATAGATTTCTTATAATTTCCAGTTACTGGGGGGGTCATCTTAGTAGCATGGGGAGACGGACAGGCAATGAGGTGGGCACTATGGCAAAGGTGGTGGGGGGGATGGACAGTGATTCAGTTTGTCCCCTACCATTTTTCCCTCAACTTACCCTCCTCTGTGCCTACCATCCACAGCCTCAGCCCCCTAACCCCCTTTCCCCATCCCACTTCCTCTCTCCACACTACTTCTGCCACCCACAGCCTTGGGTCCCTTCCCCCTCTACCCCTCATCTTCCCCACCCCAAAGTTTCTACCCCTTTCCTGCTCCTCTACCCTCCTTTACCTTTGCTATGGTGCTGGCAGGCTCCATCCCTGCCGAAGATTAGGGCACAAAGCATGGCTCCAGCCCAGCCCCATAGCAGCAGCACGGAGCTGGTACTGCTGCTACAGGACTGGGCTGAGACCATGCTCCTGCTGGCATTGAAACAAATGTAAGGGGGTATGCAATGAGGGGCAGGGGACAGAAGTGGCACAGGGGGGAGACTGAGTGCATGGGGAGCCCAAAGCTGCAGGAAAAGGGCAGTGGAGTGTGCAGAGGCAGTGAGGGGCAGACAGCTGGTACAGCTCTGGCCCTGAACTAGGGTTGTGGTTGGAGCTGGAGCTGCAGCAGCTGCTTGTACTCCACCACTTCATACTCAGTTCTAAGACAAAGGCCTCCCCCCCTCCCCATATTAAATTGGAGGGGGGAGGAGATATCATCTTTCAATCAAGTAAATATAGTATTCCCTTTGACTCAGGCCAAAATTAGTTGATTTTTTTCATGACTGTGTCACACTGCTGACTCATTCTGAATCCGTGATCCCACAAACCCCCAGATCCTTCTCAACAACACTACATCCAGCTATATTCTATTCTGTATTGGTGCATTTGGTTATTCTTGATGTGTAGAATCTCACATTTATCTGCATCGATTTTTATTTTGTTGCCTATTCCCAAGCTCTCCAATCTATCAAAATCCTTTTGAACTCTATTCCTGTCCTCCAGACCAGAGGTGCTCAACCCTTGGCCCACAGGTCAGGTCCAGCCTGCAGAACTGTGTGATCTAGCTTGTGGGGCTTCCTAGGGATCTGGAAATGTAGTCGGGAGCCATGACAATTAAGATACCATTGTTCCCCCACCACCAGATTTCCAAGTCCCGTGGGACAGATTACACGACCATGTGCACAGGATTCCACTGGCACATGTGGGGCTCCATGTGGGGCAAGGTGACAGGACTCAATGCAGGGCTGGGGGTGCATGGTGGGGCCCAATTCGGTGAGTGCAGGGCTGAGACTGGGCCAGCAGGGACTAATCCAGTGCATATGGGGTAGGTCTGGAGCAGTTGGCCAGATTTGGTGCAGGGTCACAGTCACAATATGGTATGCTGGAGAAGGGCAAGATCTGATACGCAGCAGATTGGGTCAAGGCCCTGTTCATGCTGGATCCAGCTCATGGCCTAGATCTGGCCTGTGCACCACTCATCTGGCCCACAGGGCCAAAAGTTTGGGCTCCATTGCTCCAGACAGTCTACAGTCCTTCCCAGTTTCTTGTCATCTGCAGACATAACCCAGAAACTCTATTCTGTAATCCAAAACCTAAATACACATGATAAACAGCACCAGAGCCAGCACCGGTAATGTAACTACGGGTAGATGAGAGGGGCAGCCACCCTGGACACCAAGTTAGGGGGGCACTGAAATCACCCCCACCTCGGTGGACTCCACAGCCTGGCAGCATCGCTGGCAACTTGAAAACAATTCCTGACTGCTGTTGTTTTAAGATCAACAGAGCCGGGACACGCATGGTAGCACCTCAGCGGTACCGACTGAGCTTGTTATGCCACTGTCCTGGACAGATCCCTGTGGAAGCCCACACAAAATCTCTTGCCATTGATCCATGTATAATTGTCCTTTGCTTGAGGTTAATGAGCCAATGGGACATGCCCTTACAGTACTTTTATGTAGCTCATATTTCTCCATTTAAAGCTTGGTAAATTAATTATCCCATATGTTTCATTATATAAACCCAGCCAAAATGATGATTTGAGGTCATCTACAGTCTCCTAGTACTGGATGTTAATAAGAAAATTAATTTATGACTATTGTATTATAGTGTAAATCCTTTGTAATGATCAGGCTTAATCATGCTAATTATGAAAGTTATTAATGAAGGCTACTGGCCTTTAATTGAAGGCAGGGATGGAATTGATTCTATTGACATAAACTTGACCGGAATGATAAAACAGCAAATTGAGTAAGCAGTGTTACTAAATATGTTATATTGCCTTAAAGATTGTTAATAATGCCTTAACAGGAGACAAATAGACACATTTTGTTTTGAATTCTTAATTTATTTTATTTTCTTAATATATATATAAAATATAACCTCTTTTCACCTTACTATCAAATCTACTTACAGTGTATTTGTGAATGATTTTAAAAATGAAAATTAGTCATTAACCATGCTGTTCTTAAATAAGAGCTTTAGAGAATGCTTTCACTATAGATTATTCAATTTTAATGATTTGTGCTTTCTGTTCCCAATGTCCTTAGAATTTTCTAATTCACTCTGCATAGTTTCTGCCAAAGTACATGCCAAGTAAAAATACATAAGACAAAATAACTGATAGCATGGACAGGTTCTTTTAGTTTTACTTGTTCACCTTTTTCCAGTCTTACTGCATTCTTCTCTGTCTTTCTGAAAGATAACCTTTAATCAAGCACAAGTTACTGGGTTCAAACAGTAGTGATAGTATGAACTTTTAGGGCCAGTGGCATACAGAAGTTCCAATTAGATGATCTCACGGTGACTACATATATATTTATTTGTGTGTGGGTGTATAAAGACAGCTTATATTACACACACATATGTGTGTGAGAATACTAACAGATTTTATATATATATGTGTGTGTGTGTGTATGTATGGTGAAAAGAGATTATATTATATATGTGTGTGTGATATACACACACATATATATACTTTTTATATTTTATATATATGAGTATTTTCATATATGTGTGTGTATATATATATGTGTGTGTGTGTGTGCGTGCATGTGTGAAAATGTCACATATATATGAAAATATTAATAGATTATGGTTACATAAATAGAACCTAAGAGTATTTTCATCTTTATCTAACTTTTCCAACAGGGATTTTTCTATAAAATCTGATGACTAAAGTGGGCATCATGGTTTTGTTTTGGGTTTTTTTTCCCCTTACCAAAAGTATTACCCTGTTCATCAAAAATAGTTCAAATTATCTCCAGTATTCATAGTGTTTCATAATATACCAAGTACTGTATAAAAATAATTGCAGAGAAACCAAAGGGCCCATAGGCTTTCGGTTAAAGCAACCTGTCTAAACTTAAACTGGGTGCAGCGAATATTCGTCCGTACCCTTAGTTGTCATTGACTTGACTCAATAACATATAATGGTGGATGTATTTTAGACTGTATGGCTGAGGTAGATATTTTACATTTGCTTTGTAGTGTGTATAAATCAAAGGAGGTTGACCCATAGCTTGAAAACCAGATGTGGACTATGAAGCTGTTTGATGCAGCTCAGAAAAGCCCACTGAAGCCACAGGTTAAATTTCTAGTTTGGCACTGACAGTTTAGGCACTGATCCTAAAATGTGTCTGAAGTAATTAAGGTAGCTGTCTGCATATGAATGGCCATGATATAGTGCAGAGCTGTTCTCAGGTGGAGAGCCTTAGAATTTCCTGCTAGAAATAGAGTGCCAGAGACATATTCCTTGGGATGGACTATAGTGTGTAACAAAAGGAACCAAGAAAGATTTTGGGAGTGGTGAGGATGCTAGAACTGAGAGGCCTGTTGTGATATGTTTGGGAGTTCTAAGATACAAGATCCACCAGCAAAAATCCTACATAAACAGTACTTGAATAAGCTTGCCCATTTGACCTTTATCTGCATGGGGCACTGCCCACCCCATGTGACAAATTGCACTTTACTGTATTATTGGATTTGCAAAATCTTAACCTTTATTATCAAAGGGGTAACAATTAAATGTGGTGCTCCGAACAAAACTTCCCCCGGGGGGGGATGCGAAATGCTGCAGAGCAGGGGGAGGCAGAAGGAGAAGGAGGTTGGTCAGTCTTTTTACCTGTCCCAGGGACTCAAACACCCCTCACAGTTCTTGCCATATCCAGTTGGCATAGAGATGCTTCTGGTATGGCAAAGACCACAGGGGGTGGAGGTAGGGTGGAGGAGCACCATTGTGGTGCCCCCTCTAAGTTGGCACCCAGGTCTGATACCCTTCTCATTCCACCCCTCCTTCTCCAGTTATGCTACTGTTTGTTCACAGTGATGAAGGCAAAAACTTACCAGATTTTTGCCATTTTGACCAATAGGAAAAACCTTTTTTGATTTGAAAACAGGTGATCAGTCAGATTAACAGCATCCTGATCACATGGCTTGTGACTGGTGCTACAGGGAGGGAAAGTAGCACAGTTGAAAAAGTGAAACAGCTCCAGCAGCCTGAAGAAAAGCTTTTAAAAATTATTAGGGTATAGTGAATAGTGAGAGATAATCCAATACTAAAGTCCACCTCGGGTTAGCCAGTGGGACATTGTGAACCTGAACAAGGGCCTGTCTTTCATTCCCTCTTCCCTTTTTCTGCCTCTTCTTAATGCATAATTTTTTTTTAGCGTGAACATTCTCCTGACCCAGTGCTTCAAGGGTGAGGTCATATTCTGGAAACAGGTTCATTCTATATCCTCCCATTTCCCTTCCCTGGACAACCTGCTTGCAGTCAAACCAAATGTCTCCCTCGGAAAGGAGAGACATTTCTTTCCACTTCTTCTGTTGAAGAGCTACATTGCCCCTGTGTAGAAGAAATAACATTTAGGATGGGGCCTGGGCCATATGCTAGTGCTACTCTGACTCCCGTTTAAGCTGACCCTGAAATTGCCACAGGGGTAGATTTTATTACTTGTTAGAATGGATTGAGATAAGGTAAAATGGCCTGAGACTTTGACAGGAGTGTTTTGCACATAGAAATCTATTTCAACTCTTTAAGTGGTCAGGCAATCATATTTATTGTACACCATCAGTTTATATAAGCACCAATTTCTAGATGCTTTAACATAATTCTCTACTGGATCTAGATATCAGGAACAAAGGAAAGGAATAAGTGCCTTATAAAAGCACTAAGTAAGCACTAACATATTATTACTCTTAAACTCTGACTGGTTAGCCTTGTCTTGAGGTGTATACAGATGTTTGGGGAGGTTTGGGGGTGGGGGGGGATTACATCATGTTAAAAATGGGCACCTGGTTTAACTTAGTTTGCCCAGGTATGGACCTTACACGTAGATCCCTAGTTAAGTTGATCTAAGTGCGAACTGTACAGAAGAACCAGGAAGGTTAGATTTGTCTAAAAATAACCAACCCAATCTAAGTAACTCTACCTCCAAAGTTGTCTAACTTAGATCAGGTTGGCCGTTTTTAGACCAGTCGAACTGTCCTGAATTTTTTTTTTACAATTCCAAGTACAGCCGCAGGACTGAGAGAGCCCAGCGGCTGGCCTCAGTCCTAGGGTTGCACTTTTCCTACCCCTTTTGCTACCCATCTCTGGCACCAGGCTATTTTTACACCCCCCAGCTTCTCCCTCCACCCCTCCATCATCAGTAAATTGGGGCGGGGGGAAGGACAGGTGTGATAGGTATGCTGAGAGGGAGTGTTGTTCATCTGAGGGGAGGGGTTGGGGGGCTAAAACTAGCCTTTGGTCCCCAGAGGGTGGGGGAGAGAGACCCCCATGGATCCTTCAAGTCTCCCAGACCCCTCCCCCCAATGGACCCTGTCTGCCTCTCCAATCCCTCCCTGCAAGCCCCACCTGTTGCCCCGCTCCCCCGTGGACCCTACCTGGCCCCCTGAACCACCCTGCAAACCCCACCTGTATCCCACAATCTCTCCAATCCCCCCTGAAGCCTGCTCCCTCCCCGATTTTCCCCCCACTTGCCCCCCCATCCTAATTTACCTTAGATTGGATGGCTTTAGATTGATCTAAATTCCCCCTAACCTCCCCAAATGTCTGTACATCTGGATACAAATGCATAAAAAAAAAAAAAGAAAATTAAACTGTGGTTGTTTTGTTTTCTGCTCAGTAATAAATGGTTAGTAAAAAAGGCTAAACAAGCTTCTAGTAATGTGACAGGCACAAATTATACCAGGTTGGACTACAATGGAGGTGAGAAAATAAGATTAAAGGGGCTACTTTTTTCCAAAAAAGAGAATGTTCAGTGTAAGTATTTGCTTTGGAGGCAGTAGATGAAGTAAGAATGAAGAGGGAGAAGTGAATTTTATGATCAGAAAAATGAAGCAGGTTTGAGGATTTCATTTTTGCTTTGACATACTCAGAACTTCATAGCTGTCAATAGAGAGTCTACAGAAAAGATGCCAATTTTGCTTTTGTATGTGCTACCATAGGCTCCAGGAGCCATATTGAGTCCCATTCAATGAAATGTGTGCCTCAGTTAAGCGTTGCAATCTATGCTAACTGAAATTTAGGGTGGTATAATCCAGCAAAGGGATGACAAGCGTATGTATTACTGAAGCTAATGTCTGCAAAGCTGGTAGAGAGTGACATTTCATTTTAACATTATGAGCAATTAACAGTTGGGAGAACAACCTCCTTTTCCCTTCTTTGTGACCCATGCCTCATTGGCACCCTTGCCCCTCTAAGGAGAAGCCAGTCCTGCAGAACCTGGTGGGGTTGGGGTCTCTATGGATTAAAGACACAGACACTTCTCCATATCCTTGTCATAAATTATGACAAGGTAGAAAAATGGCAAATACACAGGAAATGTGGTAATAGAGGGGAGGAAAAGGTGAGGTAGAATAAACAAGCATGTTTTGAACAATAAGATCTAGTCCCTTTTTACCACCTGTCAAGCTGACTTGTGGTAAATCAGAGGTAAATCTTAATCCCAAATGACCTAGTGTCATTTATTATAATGGGTTTTAAAATTGTGTGCCTACTTCTCTTCCAAAATATTTCCATTTATAATTTCTAAATGGTGCCAAGATGCGCTCTAGAGTCCTTTGTAGTGATGTGACATTTAAACTCTTCCTTTATACCTGATTTCCTCTTATATATATCTTTTAAAAATGTTTATACAGAATGTATTTAACAAATTGTACAGTACAAAGAATTCACCATGGGAGAACTGAGGAAAAAAAAAGCAATATTACATACATGTTGGCAAACATGTAAAATAAAATGTATAATTTTTTTTTAATTCAGCAGTCTGCTTCCTCAGTTTTGTTTTGTTTTTTTTTAATATAACTACTGTTGTTTTAGTAATGCTTACATAGTTTGCATGGTCAGAGCTTGCAGCTTTTATTCCATTTCAGGGCATGTGGGTATATATGTGTGCTTATGTAATACACAGATTTTACAGTTTGTAGGGGTGGTTTTTTATATGGAAAGCAAATTGATAGTGAGGATTTCCTATAGACGAATGGCTACAGCAATTGATATGACAGCGACTTTCAAACATCTACAGATTCAAAAACCATTTTGTGTTAGACATTTAATATTGATGTGAATGTGAATATAAAATAAACTTGTTTAAATTTGAAATGATTACAACCTACACTTACTCTATTAAGTAAAACAGAGGACTGAAATCAGAAAATTCTCTGTGGAAGGTTGTCAGCCACCTGAAAGGCTGATCTTGGTTTGTCACATTCAGAGTATATGCAAGACTACATGTCTTACTATGTTAAAAACAGTACATAATCAACCTAAAATGATCCTTCAGGAATTGCCACAAAGGATGTATATGGTCATGAGTGGATCTGAGATCTCAGGTAGGGGTGTAACAATCTCGGGCTGGGATGATCTAGTTGGGGATGGTCCCACTCTGAGCAGGGGGTTGGACTAGATGACCTCCTGAGGTCCCTTCCAACCCTAATTTTATATGATTCTATTATTCTAACCCGGTAGCCCCTGCAGAAACTGGCATGAGAAGCAAGAGGACATTCCCATTTTTATATAGAAAATCATAGGGGTTAGTGTCACAAGCCAATGGGCCAACTGGAGGGAACAGGTCAAAGGAAAAGAAATGTCAGCACTGTGGTAACATATACTCAGCCCCTGAATCCCCCCCCGCCCCCCCCCCC
>NW_005842334.1:842984-851448 GCF_000455745.1 Alligator sinensis | reverse complement strand
TAGCCCTTGATCAGTGACGTTTAGAGATTTCCTGGTTGTTACATTGTCTTCTATTGAGTTCTTCCGTTGGTTGATCTGCAGTTTTCTTAGGTGTTAATTGCTGCCTGCTACCGTGTTACACATTCAATCACTGATTCACTCGCTCTTTCAGGGGCCAGCCTGATACAGGGAAGGGCAGTTTGATTCCTGCACTTGTTAACATTGTTACAATGTATAACCTACTTATGAAACTAAACACATTTAGTTGAAAGGTGAGGAATATAAAATATAAGCTACAAAAGTAATGCCATGGCACACAAATAGATAAAAATACCAAAATACAAAGGGAGATACAAAATGCACACATACAAATTTCAAAACACAATTCCTTATCTTAAAGTGAAAGAAAGAGGAAGGAAGAAAAGGTAGAAGAGGAAAAACATATCCAAGGAGGGGAGAGCAACTGCAGGCAAGAGGAAAAGGGGCTTTCTGCTACATCCCCAAACAACCCTTAAGTCCCTAGGGGCATTTATACACATACATTTGTCTGCTATGATGCACTGGAAATCTGGTGTGTTGGAGAAGACTCAATTAATCGAGTCTGCTCTGTACGCAAGCTGGTGTGCCTGGCACTGGATCACATGCATTTGTATAAATGGCGAAATGCATGTCAGTGCTGAGAAAATGGTGGCAGTGTGCTTTTGAACTGAAACACCTTTGATGTGTTTTAGTTCAGAAGTGTGCCATCACCATTTCCTCAGCACTGACACGCATTTCACTGTTTATACAAATGCATGTGCTGCAGTGACAAGCACTTTTAAAACTCTGGCGCTGCTGCACAAGCATGTGTACAAATACCTTGGAGCACTCAGAGTAGCACATACAGAAGCCTGCAGCTTTTTCTCGTTACTCCAGCATCACGCTTCCATTTTTACCTTTCTTTTCTGCTTCTTTATTACCTTGCCCCCCAGCTCCTGGGGCTTTCTGGGAGTTACAGTCCAAATTAAAAGGCATCACAGCTATGCAGACTGCCCCCTAGTTCCCCTTGCTGTTGCACACATTACATTCACACTACAGGGGGTTGTGGAAGCAGTGACCTGTGCTGCAGGGGCAACTGTACCCTGGCTCCCAGTCTCCACCCCCAACACCAGAGAAGCAGGCCACACTGCAGGACCAGCAGCATGGGTTTGTTTGTTTTTTAAGTCCCTTAAAAAGGTAAGAATTGTCCATCCTGCCTCCCTTCCTGTCTGTGCTCAGCTGCACATTTCAGCCCCTCCCCTCCTATTTCCCCTTTCCTCCACCCACAGGTGCTACTGTCACTGTCATTGTCCCCAGCTGAGTTGGAGTGGAGCGGCTCCAGAACAGCTTCTGCTCAACTGCAATCAGGCTGCACATGAAGCCAGGCTCAGCTAGAGACAGCAGTGGTGGCACTGGGCAGGTTCCCTTTCCCCATGCCTGCTCACAGACTGGCAGGGAGCATCAAGGGGACCACACAGAAATGAAGGATCCATCCACTGCCACCACTGTCCCTGGCTGAGCCCAGATCCACACAGCCAAGATGGATTGGGAAGGAGTATCTTTGTATCCTCCCCCCCCCACCTCAGGTGAGCTAAAGACAGAAGCAGGGGAAGAGAACGGACAAGAAAAGGAGGGGAGGTGCCACTGAGCATGATGGGGAAGGGAGGGGGGATTTATATTTGCTTTGGGGACTTAAAAAAAGTCTCTGGCTGCTGCTCCCATGGAGCAGTCAAATGAAAGGGGGGGGGGTGTCCAGATTACTGCACCCCTTCTGCATATGGTCCAAATTCAACTGCAGTCTTGCTTCTATGAATCCTTCTATGTAGCACCTATATGCCATGATACTAAACACATTTAAAAAGGATATGCAACTGTGCAGTATATATATTCATTTGCTTTGGAAACAAAAAGGCATAGTTAATGCACAAATGTTTCTGTGTTCAAAAAGAATCTTAGTATTTGATACACAAAAGAACAGAAATTATCTGACAGGCTGCGGTCTTTAAAATCCAGTGTAAATTTGATTGATCAAGAGGTACTATTCAGATAACTGAACAGAGATATGGGTGAGTGTTTTGTGAGTGAAAAATTCAGTGTAGACTATCTTTAAGATAGCTCAAGCTTCCTTTAGGTTTTCTTTTTCTCTACTTTAACTGAAGATTCAACCAGTTTTAAGTACAACACTTCTGGTACAATTAAAATGGCAAAAATATTTGAGGCCATGAATTAAATATGATGATAACCTGAACTCTTCTATAAGCTATGAAAGTAATTTAACCAAATAAAGAAATGCTGTATCGATGAACCTTCATCAAATTTTAATTAATTAAAGGTACTGTGCAAGCTGGAAGCAATCCGGGCCCTTTTTGTGCTCTGCACGGGCTGTGGCCAGCAGCCCGGGCACGCGGGGTCGGAGAGAACAGGCGACACACTAGAAATAGGCACGGACGCGTAATGGTTGATTTAAAGATTGTTTACTTACACCGAAGATGGTCGCGGTGTAGGCTGGACAGTTTTCCAGGCACAGCTCCGATTAAATCCTCGTTTGAGGACTACGACAAGCTCGCTCTCTCCCACGGAGTTGTTGAAGCTCCGTGGGTCCATTTATTCTCTCTCCCACGAAGTTTGCTAGGCTCCGTGGGTCCGTTTATTCACTCACACGAAGTTTGCTAGGCTCCGTGGGTCCTTTTGTGCGCAGGGAAGAGGGATACATCGAGGATTGCGCTCGGTGATGGGGAGAGGCTAGAGGTTGATCAGACCCCTGTTGCCTGCTTTAAATGCGCTGGGTCCAATAGGCTCCGCAGTGCTTAGAGATCTTCACACAGCGTGAAGTCTCCTCCTCCTGGTGTTCGTGGAGTCCTCCCTTGTGGGGGTTCTCCTTGGAGTTCTCCAATTTGGGCGGAAACCACCCAAGCCTCTTATACAGCTAGCAAGCCAATCACTAGCCGCCACGTGTGAATAGTTTCACACAAGCCAATAATGGGGCTCGAATTAGAATACAAATGGCGGGAACTCTTTGCACCGAGCATTTCTTAGATGCAAAAAGAAATGCACCATGCAAAGAAAGCTACAAATTGGCGGGAAATTCTCCCTTGCACCGGGGTTCTCCTTTACAGCAGAAAACTCCACCGTGCAAAGAAGCTGCAATTTGGCGGGAAAATAATTTAGCTTTGCTGAAGCACACACAAAACAAAAATCACAACTTTGCGTTGTGACAGGTACCATATTTTTAATTGCATATAAAATAAGGGACAGAAAATATATAACTTTTTTGGCTAACTCAGTTGTTATAAATATAAATATGTAACAGTGTCATGTACTGCAGTCAGTAACTATATTACTTTAGGTCTTTGCAATGGAGTAAATGCCTTTATTTACATTTTTCCAAATATAAGTACTTTCAGTTTCTTTTGTTCAGAAGATATTTGTCTTAAATATCTTTGGTTTTACTTTGGTCAACAGGCCTGTTTTGTTTTGTTTTTGTTTCTGTTTTTGAGTTTTGAATTAGAGTTTCTAGGCCTAACTTATGCTTTCATTTATTTATTAATGAATGCTGCCACAGTTCTTCGCCACTGATTTTCCAGATCCATGCGGGGACTGCAGACCAGATGTTGAACACGATTGTTAAAGTATCTTTAGGATAGAAATGGCAGAGGTCATGTCTGGCCTTTGCCTGGCATGTAGCTCCCAACCACTATCAGTTATTGCTGTGTTATGAAAACAGAGAAGAGAGAGGCCTTCAACCCATGCTATGAAAATAGGACATCACAGTTTTCATGCCCATGTATTAGTGTTCTCTAGGTTAGTGTGTGTGTGTGTCAGGGATTTTGGGGAGTGACATTTTTTATTGAACTATCTGTGTCAGATTCATGATTAAGTGTTCCTGTAATGTTCCTGTAACATCAAGTTAGATGGAAAGCAAAGGCTAAGACTCGTTTTAGAAATGATGATCTCTCTTGCAATGCATTTTTTTGAGGTAGGGTGTTCTTAGTTCCTGACAGCTAAATATGCTTGTGAATCCTAACCCATTTTCTCATTTTTCATAAGATTATTTTTAATGCCATACTGAAAGGTTTAAACAAGATTTCAAATTAATATAATTGGTCTGACTTTGACTCTAGTTTAATACTGTTAATTAAACACATAATTACATTACTTTTATTAAAACAGAATTGTTATTTGTGCTGTGTTCAAATTATCTTAATGCTTTATTAAAACCTCTTATTTATCTATCTAAAGTTTTAGCATCATTGTTTCTTCATTCAGCATATTATTGTAGCCATGTGTATTATGTCATAAAAGCCTAAAAGATGGTTTAAAATCTTACTGTCCAACTGCTAAATGTTCAGAAAAACCTGAAGCTCTGAACCTTGGAAGGAAGCCATGGCCTTTGTATAATAATTAGAGAGCCAGAAGGAATATAAAAGAAGTTGTCAGTCCTTTAAAATGCTTTCAAACATAGTTTGTTTTAGGTCTTTATTAATGATTTTTTCTGCTGTTCATTAATCTTTTGCTAGGCAGCTATTTGTAAAGGACTAGATTTGTAGTCATATGTGTGCTCTGGGTAATAAGTAGATATATCAGGGCACATCTACACGAGATGCTTAACTTTGTATTAGCATAGTTTACTGTGAAATAAGCATGCATGTCTACATGTGCACATGCTTACTATGCAGTAAACCTCCCTAATCTTGAGTAAATTTGCTACCTGCAAATACAAGTAGCAAATTTACTCAAGATTAGTAATGGTACCTTAGTACTCATGTAGATGTCTGACCAGGAACAAAATGTGGGAGATAGCTCCCTACCCGCTGGAGCTGCCTGCTGCTGGGGTGGGCTCCACCACAAGAGTTCCAGCAGGGACTATGCCCCCCTACCCCAGCAGCAGGGAGCTCCAACCCCCCTGCTCCCAGATCACAATTGGGGAGTGGGGGCTGAGAGATTCTTATCTCCCAGCCCCTGCTCCACCATCGCGATCAGGGGGATGGGAGACCCTTCTCTCCCAGCACTGGCTCCATGCTGATCTCCCAGCAGCGACTCCGTGGTTGCGAAGCCAATGCTGGGAGCTCCCTGTTGGCATGGGCTGGGGAGCCTGTTCTCCACCCAGTTCCATGAGCACGGAGCTGGGAGGGAACAGACTCCCCAGCCAGTTCCCCACTCCTTATTCTGGAATAGTTTATACAAGAGTAAATTTAAGCCAGAGTAAAGGCATGTGTAGATGTGCCCTCAAAGAAGAATATTGAGATTAATATCCTGAATAGTGTAAATGGGTGTCAGATCACTAATGTCGCTTTGTCTCTGCAAATGCGCCCATGCCCACCAGTAGAAAATTTGGTCCATTGAGTGATTTTGGTGGTATCAGTCTTTTGTCCATATTTTGATTTCTATATATTTTTTTCTAATGCAAATAAATGTAGATTCACGACATCATATCCCTTGCTATTATAATAATTCTTGTTGAATAAAGCAAAGAATTAAATTTTAGTGATGATACTACTGAATGACTAACAGTGTAGCAGCTACATAACATATTCTTTAAAGATAGCATAATTACAGGATTTTCACTCTTGAATCTCATCCTCCCAGCATGAAATCTGCTGTGTCCTGTGCTTAGAAGAAGGGATCTAAAAGTGACATTTATACAAGGTCACAAGTGTAAATAATTGTCCTTTTTATCAATGCTATAAAAATAGTATTTTAGTTCTCTAAGGTGAGAGAGACAGGAGAGGACACTCCATAGATTTCAAGGGTCCAGATCAGTGGTGTAATTAGAGATGGTAAGTGAGGCGCCAGCCCCAGGGGCCAATTTTGATGGGACACAAGGATGGCAGCTGCCAGCACTGCCATGCTGTCAAGGGCTCAGAAACTGTTTGTTGCTCCTCTGGTCCAGATCATGAACTGCACTTGACATACAATTCAGGAGGAAGGTGGTCAAAAAGGTGACTGACATTTTTTCATCTGCTTGTCCTCTAAGTAACCCAGCTGGTTCCTGGCTTATGCCATGTACCCCTGAGGCTCCTTTATCCTAATTCTAGTTTCCCAAGGGACTTTTTGGCAACCAGAGACTGTGAGAACATGTAGCCAATTGATCATGGGCCAGCTTTCTGTTATGCAACAGAGAGAACAAGAACAGCTGTCAAGGCCTTAGACCAACCGAAGCCCTCTTCCAAAATATAAAGATGCATTTGAATTACTGTAATCTTATAGACTGGGTTACTCAGATTGCCTGTTGT
Organism: Alligator sinensis; assembly: GCF_000455745.1. NCBI lineage: Eukaryota > Metazoa > Chordata > Crocodylia > Alligatoridae > Alligator > Alligator sinensis. The sequence goes on along the minus strand of NW_005842334.1, from coordinate 845,218 downwards.
TCCTCAGTGCTTCCCATTATGGAATCTTGTTTCAATTTGTGCTGAACTTTGACCCTTTCAGCTGAAATTTTAAATATTAGTTATCAGCTTCTGGTTAAATTTTCTTGAAAAAAAATTCAAACAAAGTGATATGGCCATTTAAGAGAATAAAAATTTCCTTTTTCAATATTACAAAATCTTGTCACTTTTCTTTTAAACAGTCATAGCTCCCCAAGTCTTACCACTCCTCTGCCATCGTCAAGTGTTTTGAGGAACCTGTTTGAAAAATGTGTCTTAGTCCCATCTTGGTCCACATAAGGAGAAACCACTAACTGTTCCTCAATGACTCCATTAGCTTACATTAAAGAAGTCTGTGCATTAATTTTAAAAGAACCCTGCTGATGATGCCTATAAATATCAATATGATGTCATATGATAGTATATTACAGTTTGTTTGCTTGTTTCAGGTTTTTCTTCAAAACTTAGGAAATTACACACATGAAGGCACATGTGCGTGCAAGTATACATGCACACATGGGCGCGTGCACACACACCCCTATATTAAAATAACATTATTAAGCATTCAGAATCAAGCACCCTGAAGTCAGAAAATGGCAGAATTGAGAGCATCTGTTGCCTTAATTTGGACCCCTTGTGCCATATCATGAACATGGACTATCTTTTCCATAAACCCTCTGCTGCACACCACACAGAGCTCACTAAATTAGCAGCTATTCAGTATTTTGTTCTGTCCTCCTGGTTGTGTCCCCATACCTTATTTATTGTACACTTCATAAAATTTCCTGTGAAAGTATTAATTTCCTCCCTGACTTTTATGTGATGTTCCTCACAGAAGCATTTCGTAAGGAGCTTCACCAATCCAAATTTATCTTTAGAGTACCCTGATGGGAAAATGAGGCACATGCTGATTAAGGTTGAAAAATTATACTTATTCTGTGTGCCCAGTATGAGAGGCCTAGTTTTTCATCATTTATAAAACTTAATATGTCTATAATTGGAGCATCGTTCTGACCATATCACTTTCTTCTCATGCTGAGGTTAAAGAAACTGGAGCCCTGCCCTAGTGGTTCTGAATGGCCTGTAAATGGAACACCTTTACTTTTAACTTAACATGTCTAAAGTACTGCTCTCACTGACTTCAGTTGCATTTTGGAAGATCAGGTTTCTCAGTCTTTGTCACCCTTTGGATAGGTACAGGTATTACACTAGTATAAGTGTTTAGAAACTGGGCTAAATGTATAAGACTGGAGACAGACAGTACACATAAACCAGTTTAAGTATTCAGAAACTGGTTTAAACCTGTAACAGAACAGATGTTCAGTGCACATAAGCCAATTTGAAAATGGCTGAAACTGGTTTGAGAGAAACCTGGTTGAATGTAGTATCAGACTTAACTGATTTGGGTCAAACCAGTTTATGCAATGTCTGTCCCAGACTCCTCCCTGGTTTAAGTTAAATCAGACTCCCCCAGCATCCCAGCATATTCTTTGGGCTGGGAGGGGCTTTCTGCTCCACAGCAGGGCAGGCCCCTCCCCTCTGCTCCCTGGCTGCAGCTCCAGCAGAGACTTGCAGGCACAGCAACATCTGCCTGCTTTCCCCCTGCTTACCCCCTCCCATCCCCACTCCCTGCTAAGCAGGGATTCCCCCGTCCCCTCTGCCTTACACAGACACCTGAGCATTAGCTAGTAGACCACATGCTGCCTACCGTCCATGCTATGGCAGACACTAGTGTTGGCTTAGAGCTTTTTGGAGCTAATCAAAGCTCAGCTGGTAATGTCCCTCCATTTCGTTATTGTTTATAGATTTCATAGACATTAGGGCTGGAAAGGACCTCGGAAGATCATCGAGTCCAGCCCCCCGCCCAAAGGCAAGAAGTCAGCTGGGGTCATAGGATCCCAGCTAGATAAGCATCCAATTTTTTCTTGAAGGTGTTCATTGTAGGTGCTTGAACCACCTCTGATGGCAGGCTATTCCAGACCTTGGGGGCTCGGACAGTAAAGAAATTCTTCCTTATGTCCAGCCTGAAATGGTCTTGCAGTAGTTTATAACTGTTCAACCTCATCAACCTTTGGGGTGCTCTGCTGAACAAATGTTCCCCCAGATACTTGTAGTCACCCCTGATAAACTTATAGGGGGTCATCAGATCACCCCTGAGCCTGCGCTTCTCTAGGCTAAAGACCCCATAGCTCTCAGCCTGTCATCGTAAGGTCTGTTTTCCTGACCTCTGATCATGC
>NW_005842334.1:831856-842203 GCF_000455745.1 Alligator sinensis | reverse complement strand
ATGGGCCTGTAGTTTGCTGGATCCACTTTCCTCCCTTTCTTGAAGATAGGCACCACATTGGCCTTCTTCCAGTCTTCAGGCACTATACCAGAGCGCCAGGAGTTCTCAAAGATCTGTGCCAGAGCCTGGGCTATGATGCTCGCCAGCTCCTCGAGTACCCTGGGGTGTAGATTGTCAGGGCCTGCTGACTTGAAGGTATCCAGCCTCTCAAGGTGTTCCTTCACAAGGTCATCACTGATGGAGGGCAGGGAATCTCCCGCACCCAGACCTCCCTATCCCGTAGTGGGCATGGTGGTCCCATGGGACTAGTGAAAGACCAACGCAAAGTACCCATTTAATAGGTTGGCCTTTTCCTGGGTGTCAGTTGTCAGATGTCCCATCTGGTTTAGCAGGGGTCCAATGTTGCCCTTGATTTTCCTCCAGCTCCCCACATATCTGAAAAAGGACTTTTTGTTGTCCTTGATACTCGATGCTAGTTGGAGTTCAGTTGCAGCCTTGGCTTTCCTGGTTTGCTACATGCAGGACCAGACCAGTGCAGAATATTCCTCCTTGGAGGTGAATCCCATCCTTTGTAGGCCTTTCTTTTTAGCCTCAGGAGGTCTGCTAGGTCCCTGGAGAGCCAGGGGGGCTGCTGTGCCCTCTTGCTGCCTTTCCTCTGAGATGGAATAGAATTAGCTTGTGCATTGAGGATCACTCCCTTGAGGAGCAACCACTCTTCCTAAACTCCCCTCCTCCTGGGGTCGTGGTCCCTTAGGGCCTCACTGACAAGCCTCCTGAGCTTGTCAAAGTCGGCTTTCCTGAAGTCAAGGACTTCAGTGTTGCTGACTGACTTGCCAGCTTTATGGCGGATGGTGAAGGTTTAGTAGGGCTTACAGAAACGTGGTAGGATTCATCCCATGACTGGGCAGTTAGCATTAGGGGCTATAGGCTCTACAGGCAAAATAGAGAAGGAAGAAAGGGAGTAGGTGTGGCACTCTATGTCAAAGAGCAATACACATCCTCTGCCAGCAAAATGGGGTCGGAGGAGGGGCAAGCTGAAGTGCTCTGTGTCAAGATACAAGGGGGTCATGGGGAGAGGGATTTAACGGTGGGGGTCTACTACAGACCCCCCAACCAAGGGGAGGAGCTGGACTTCTCTCACAAGAGAAGGCTGAGGGGGACCTTGTGACCATCTATAAACTCACTAGGGGGGACCAGAAGAGTTTGGGGGAGACCTTGTTTCCCCTAGCGCCCCCCAGGATAACAAGGAATAACGGTCACAAGTTGTTGGAGAGTAGGTTTAGATTACACATCCGCCAGAACTACTTCACAGTTAGGGCGGCTAGGATCTGGAACCAACTTCCAAGGGAAGTGGTGCTGGCTTCTAGCCTGGGGGTCTTTAAGAAACAGCTCGATGCCTACCTGGCTGGGGTCATTTGAGCCCAGTTTTCCTCCTGCCCAGGCAGGGGGTCGAACTTGAAGATCTACAAGGTCCCTTCCGACCCTACTTCTATGATTCTATGAAGAAGAGATGAACTAATGAGAGAGGCTGTTGTTTCCTGATGGGGTGGGGTGATAAATGCTGGTAACAGAGCTGATAAATGCTCTGTTATCATTCAAGGAGGGGGGGGGAAATCCCTCCCTAATCCTTTTAGGGCCTGGCCACACCCCTCTTAGCTTAGCCCTGTGCGAGGGAAAGGAGGGCTGCTCTAGCCCCCTCCCCCTCTCCCCCCCTCCCAGCTTCTAGCCTGAGGCACTGCAGGCATGTGCTTGCATTTCTATGATGTTTGTGCAGTTATAAAGTGATTCAGCCTAGCCAGGTTAGACTGACCAGCAAAGATTGAATCAATTCAGGCTCAGACTTTTTGAATATCTGTCCCTAACCTAAGAGAACAGAAGTTCAGCACATATAGAGTGGTTTTACAATGGCATAACCTGATCTAAGATAGACCTAGATTAATGTAGTATCAGACTTAATCATTTTAGGTAAGACTGGTCTATTTGAACTTCTTTACTAGATCCCCTCCCAGCTCTACTTAGGTCACAGTTTCCTGGGATCCCAGGTGCCTTTGAAAGGTCTCCTCCACTCTCCCCACTCACAGGACCATGCACTAGCCTTGGCTGTGCTAGTCTGCTGCTGTGGAGCACGGGGCCTACCCTGCTTCTGAGCAAGCACAGCTTGCGGGGACGGGGGAGGGGTGGACGGCTGCTTGCCCCCCTGCTGCTGACAGGTGGCCATTGCAGAGGGCTAGGGCTAGGGAGAGAGGCTGCACTGGGAGGCATGTGGGAGCACCCACCTGCCTTCTGGCCACAGCGAGTGCAGGCATCTGTGTGCCTCTCTCCATTGAAGGGTGAAAGTCTGTTCCATTCATTCCCGATCCAATCTACATTATTTAGAGGAACTTACGTAGGTTCAATCAGTTCCACCTTAGGCTTATTGAATGTCTGTACCTAGCCTTAATGTTTGTTCCTCATGTTGTATGTCTGTGCCCAAAATCAGTGTGTCCTAGCCAGGATGTTCAACAGATAACAGATTCCTTCATTACCCAACTCTGATTAATCCCCAGAGCAGGATTTATCCTGTGAACAAAATGAGACGGGAATCCTGCAGAAAAAGAATTGTCCCCCTGTAATTAAAGACTATTATAATGCACATAGGAAAGGGGGCTGAATTAAGGCTGTATACAGCCCCTTAATTTAGGCAATTCCCAACCTTCACTTTTCAGCCTTAATAAATATTCTTTTAATAAAGTTTTGTGCATAATACCATAGACTAGCAGTGTAATTTAGGGCAAGGACCATATATTCCTTACATTTCTGAAAGCACCAGACATACTTTGTGACCTCCCATAACAAATAAATTAATAATATTATATTGCTAGTTTGATTTTAGGATGCCACGTGTTTGCCAGTACACAGTCATCTACTGCAAAAAAAAAAAAAAAATGGGAATACTTTGAAAAAGATATAGAATTTAGCCTTTTCCCATATAATGTTCCATTTCCTGCTCAACCTTTTAGACTCGGCGATCATTTAATGTCTACATTTTGAAAATCTAAAATCTTAATCTGTTTTCTTTAAAAATAAATATATTTGCTTTACATCTGCTAACTGGTAGCATTCTCTAGCTGCCAAATTTAAAACTTTTACCACGCAAGGATTTTTGAGACATGGAATTCATCTATTGTGCTTCTTTATAACTATTTTTAAACAACAGCAACATTTCAGGTATTTAAAAAGATATGAAAAATTGTAAGAAAATTAACCTTTGATTCTAGCTGCTATATAGTCCTGGCTGAATTAATTACCAAAAATGTAATCAGAAAACTGTTCTATTTATGGAACCAAAAATAAGATTTTTTACTGGCATCAGACCTGATTCATATAACTAGCTATTGTAACAGACTTCAGGAGCTATTGCTAATTGTATCTCCTTATGTTATATCTTCCCTTCTATGAAAACCTACTATTAGCATCACTCTCTGGTGTTTGGAGTTTTAGATTTAGATTTATGTCCTTTCTGCAGAATTTTTTCTGCCATGAAAAATCTAAAAATGTAACTCTCCTTTCTGTGAACCTCCTTTTTAGCAAAGAGTTATGAACCAATGAAATGCTGTCTCAGAAGCACAAAATGTCCTCACTTGTGACATTGAAAAGTGAACTTGAAATCCCAGCAGATTATTTTTATTGCCAATGACAGCTTTCATCTGCTGTTTTTTGCTGCCAGAAATAAGCATGTTTTCAGTAAGCACAACCAGACTTTAAAAGAGTGCTTTATTCTTTAGCTTCGCTGTTTCAAATAGTTCCCTCTAATTCTCCAAGTGATTTGATATAGGAAGATGCACCTTTCTAGAATACTTGCATATAAACAGTATACTGCTGCAGATGAGTATTGACTGATGGCATTATACTCTAATAAAAGCCAGACCCTACTTGTATGAAAATGTTCTGTGTGCATCACTAAAGCTATTTCAGTCCTTGCTGCCTCCTGAGCTGAATGTAAACTGACATTGGTGACTATATTCAAATACAATTTTGTAAAAGGAAGTAGGAAACGTAACTTTCAAGCTGTGTGTGAAAACAAGTTAAGATTGTTAGAAAAGTATCTCTTGAGTATGAAAGGAAAAACACCTTTACCTATTGTTATCTCAGTACAGAGCCAACAGACCTTTTTCTGAGCACATTGATATACTGGATTTTCCCTCCCTTTTTCAGCATATTAAGCTGGTATTATTGCAGGGACTAGAATTAGGTATTAAATAACTGCAGAGTTGCAGTATGAGCACTGGTAGATAAAACTTCCTCATGCTATTACACAAATGCTTTGGGAAAATCAGACTTAGTTTTGATGATACAAAAATCTAGAGCTCTCAGACGGTCTAATAAAAGGTATCATTTTGGAACCAAGAGTTCTAGATTTTTGTATTTCTTTTTGTCCCAGACCACCACGACTACCAAGTGCATCCCTGACACATGGAAGATGCTGAATTTTAGCCGATTTTGGAGTTAAAACTTCATTGCAGAAGAAGAAAGATTTTCAACCTCCCTGCCTGCCATCTGACTCCTCCAGGGAAGGACTTCTACCTGATCTACACATCAAAGAGCTACTCAACACAGCTCACAAAGACACTCTCATGGACCCAGAGGGACAGCTTTCCATCTCTAGCTCCCTCTGTGCAAAAATGAAGTTTATTTCCTACCTATGGGGACTTCTTACCATCTATACTTTTTCCAGAGCCTGACAAAGGGCCGTTGAGCCCAAAAGCTTGCAGAAAAGAATATTTTTTTATCAGTTGGTCTAATAAACGGTATCATTATGGAACAAAGAGTTCTAGATATTTGTATTTCTTTTTGTCTCAGACCAACATGCCTACCAAGTACATCCCTTATACTTTTGGAAACATTTGCTTTTGGTTCTGCTGCTGTAGGGCAGATACTACTGCTTATTACAGCATAACCTCATATATCCAACATGCTCGGGGCTGAACAACTGCTGGAAATTTGAAAATTCTGGATTTTTCAAACAGGAGCAGCAGCCAGTCACGGAGCGGGGGCAGAAGAGGGGGGTGGGGCAGCACCGGGTTGTCCCGGAGCAGCAGCCGCATGTGGAGTGGCAGTGCCAGGTGATGGATGGTGGTGACAGCCGCCATGTACAAGCTTCCCCTTCTGCTGCTCCAGGACCGGCCACTGTTACTCCCCGATGTAGTGTATTTTTAAAAAGTGCTGGATTTTTGAGAATTCTGGATTTTTGATATCTGGGTTTGAGTATCAGGAATCCTGGTTTTCCCTGATAAAAACCTCAAATTCTCTGATAAAAAAAAAAAAATTGCAAATTCTCTGAGAGAACCCCAAAATCCATGATTAAAGGGCCGCCACAACTCCCGCAGCCCTGCTCGTGCCCTGCCCCAGCCCTGCCGGGTGGCCTCCCAGCTGCCAGGGCTATGGGGCCAGGGACCTGGGTCTGCAACCCGCTGCCCCCAACAGAAGGCAGCAGCTGCTGCAGCAGAGCAAAGTCCACCTCCCCCTTTGCCTGCCTGCTGTGGGCTCAGGTGGGAGAGGGGGTGGCTCACTGCCACTGTACACATTTCTGGGGGCCAGGGGGAACCTGTACCCCCCCGATCTGTGCACGGGGTAGGTGCATGCTGCAGGCTTGGGTCCCTGCTGCTGCCCTCCCCCAGGGCCTCTGTAGCCCAGTGGATGCAACCTGGCATTGCAGGGAATGGCAGAGCCATGCATGGACCTCATTGCCACTGTGAGCTCCACGCTGTGCTGGTGATGCATCCTCTACATGTGTGGGACTGTAGGGAGGGGCACAACCCACACCACTGCCCCCACTGCTGCTGTGTGCACAAGGGATGCATCACCAGTGCAGCACAGAGTTCACAGTGACAGACAGCTTTCCTGCATGGCCCCACTATGCCCTGCAGTGCTGGGTTGCACTTGCTGGGCTGCAGAGACCCCAAGGGAAGGCAGCAGGGCAGGGAGCCCAAGCCCACAGTATGCACCCGCACTTGCCCATCACACAGATCTGGGGGGCACATGCCCCTCCTGTGCGCTGGGAGTGCGTGCAATTGTGGGGAGGCAGCTGCACCCCCACCCCTGGACAAGCTGCCCTCAGCCCCATATTGCTTCCCATCAGAGCCTTGCAGCCATGCATTGCAGTCCCAGGCCTCGGGGGCTGAATTCCCCTCCTCCCCTCCCAGCCACACACACACTTACCTGTGGGAGCTGCTCTCGAGGCTGCATGGAGCCCCCTGCCTCAACACCCTCCTCCCACTCCCTCGCAGCCCCTTGAAGGCTGGAACTCTGCCAACCTGCAGCAAGCTAATTGCAAAACTGCAACATCCACAGGTGTCTCTGCTAAAATGAGAAATCCATGTTTTACTCCGGTAAGGGGGGAAATCTGCATTTTACTCCATTTTTCCATGGAAAACAGAAAACCCAGAGCTCTGCTTATTATACTAAACATGACTCTTTCTCTGGCCTTTTTTTTTTTTTTGTCTTTCCTACTGGATGTTTTTTTCATACAGCTGTTTCCCTTCGCCAAAACACACTTTAGTACAGGTATAGTATTGTTAATGTGGGTGACCACAGCACCTACCTCACTGGGCCATTTGTTCTAGACTGGAAACCTAGGAACTATTGCAATTACAACATAAATAACTATGGAGGCAGTGGTAGCCGCATCATAATTGAAGACATCCAACTACTTTGTTATGCTTGAAGAATGGAGTACATTTTCCAGAAAAATTATAGCAGTCATTCAGAATAATGTTCTCCTACAGAGAAGATCATAAAGATTTTTTTGTCTTTTTAAATGTTTGGCTTGGGTTTTGACAATATAAAATATCTTAAAAAATCAATTGAATTTAATTTGGAACCAGAAAGACTAATCATAATTATGTGGTACTGAATGATGTCAGGAAGAACAGAGTTGTTTAGGTTGCCCAACCTGTACCTCTTCCGTATCTTAACGAATGTAGATTGATTTTGTTTTACCCATCATGCTTAATTTCCTCAATTTATAATGTTTGTTCCAGGGCTCATTACAACATCCCTGTAATTACTTATCCTAAATTACTGACACATAATTTCCCAGTGAATCTGAATCTGGTTTTGCTGCTGAAGTAAGGGGGTAAAGACTTGCCACTTCTTGGCTGACTAGATATGAGGCTAGGATGAGAACCAAAGATCTTATACAAAATTTTAGTGATGATCCAATACACCGTTTGTTTGTTTGTTTGTTTGTTTGTTTGTTTGTGCCACAGTAGCACCAGGGGCCCCAATGTTAATCAAGACCTCATCGTGCTAGGTAGTAAGCCTCTCCTCTCCCTTTTTTGTCATATATATTTGTCTTGAAAAAATATTATTGATTGCTGTTTCTATTTCCTATAAATTTATTCTTCTATTCTTTGGGGCATGCCTCAAGCTCCTTCTGCTTCTTCAGGAGTGAGATTCCTGCACAAATGTTGCCTTTGTAGACACACCAATTTCTACCTCTTTGGAGATATCATCATGTAGAATTAACACTTACACAAATGTCTCCTTACAGAGTCTGGAGCATATCTTGTTTGTGGGTATTTTTTGCTTATAATTTATATTTTCTGATTTTCTGAAAAACACCATGTCCCGCTGCACCAAGGTCCCTGCCCCAGTGGAGCTTTGCAACAGGTATGAACCTCTTGCAGCTTCAGCAGAGGCTGCCAAGCTGCCAGCTCCTGCTGTCAACACAGGCTCAACCGTAGCTACTCCCTCCACTGTCCCTAAGACAAAACACAAAGTGTTTGTCGTGGGAGACTCCATCCTGAAGGAGACTAAGGGGGCAATCTGCCACCCTGACCCCTTAGCCCGTGAAGGCCATTCTTGACAAACTGGCTGAAGGCAACATCCTGAAGGGTAGCCAGAATTGGGTTTGTTGCGGGTAGGTCCTGCTTGACCAATCTTATTTCCTTTTATGACCAGGTGGGTGGCCTACCACCTGGACAAGGAAGAAGAGATTGATGTCATACATCTTGACTTTAAAAAAGCCTTTGATCTGGTATCTCATGATCACCTCTTAGCAAAACTGGCTAACTGTGGCCTCGGCCTCACCAGTCTGCTGACTGGGGAATTGGCTCCGTGGTAGGACCCAGAGGGTGGTGGTCGACGGAAGTCAATCGTCGTGGTGCGTTGTGACCAGTGGGGTCCCCCAAGGCTCTGTCCTTGGACCTGTATTGTTCAACATCTTCATTAATGATATGGACATTGGTATCAGATGCGGACTGGCCAAGTTCGCTGATGACACCAAACTCTGGGGTAAAGCATCCACACCAGAGGACAGGAGGGTGATTCAGGCAGACCTTAACAGGCTAAGGAAATGGGCGGATGAGAACCTGATGGTGTTTAACACTGAAAAAGGCAAGGTTCTCCACCTTGGGAAGAAAACCTGCAGCATTCTTATAGGCCTGGTAGTGCTACGCTGGCTAGCACTATGGGTGAAAGGGACTTGGGGGTCGTGATTGACCACAAGATGTACATGAGCCTTCAGTGGGATGCTGCAGCTAGTAAAGTGAGCAAAACGCTGGCTTGCATCCATAGATGGTTCTGAAGCAAATCCCAGGACATCATTCTCCTGCTGTGCTCAGCCTTGGTGAGGCCGCAGCTGGAGTACTGAGTCCAGTTTTGGGCTCCACAATTCAAAAAAGATGTGGAGAAGCTTGAGACAGTGCAGAGGAAAGCCACATACATGATCAAGGGTCAGGAAAACAGACCTTATGATGAGAGGCTGAGAGCTATGGGACTCTTCAGCCTGGAATAGCACAGGCTCAGGGGTGATGTGGTGGCCACCTATAAGTTTATCAGGGGTGCTCACCAGGATCTGGAGGACCATCTGTTCACCAGAGCATCCCAAGGGATGACCAGGTCGAATGGTCACAAACTCCTCTATGACCGTTTCAGGCTGGACATAAGGAAGAACTTTACTGTCTGAGCCCCCAAGGTTTGGAATAAACTGCTGCCGGAGGTGGTTCAAGCACCTACTTTCAACGCCTTCAAGAAACAATTGGATGTTTATGTTGCTGGGATCCTATGATCCCTGCTGACTTCCTGCCCCTGGGGCAGGGGGCTGGACTCAATGATCTTCCGAGATTCCTTCCAGCCCTAATGTAATGTCTATTACATTTATACTAGTATAAGTGATTGGAAACCAGCCTACACCTGTAACTGGACAGAAGTTCAGTGCACATAGACTGGTTTAAAAATGGCAGATCCCAGTTCATGTTAGATTTGGATCAATGTGGTATCAGACTTAAGCGATTTAAATCTATCAAACGTCGCAACCAGTTCCCCTAGTGACTCAGGTTGCAGTCAAGTGACATCCCATGCTGCTTTGTGGGTCCCTGCTAACCCCACTTCACAGGGGGATGCACTAACCTCAGACCTCACTCATCTCCTCCCAAGCTCTCACAGAGATGAGCCAGAAAAGACGCTGTCCCCAGCCCTACCTACTGTCTGTGGCAGTCAGGAACAAGTGGGAAGTGTGTTGGCTTGGGTCTGGTTGGGCTGAGACTTCGTGGTGGGAGGCCTCAGCTCCCCTGTCCCCACTGCCTGGTTACCTGTGACAGCCACACATGAAAATGCCCTCATCATGTATTGAGGGCATTTTCATGTGTAAGTGGCTATTCTAATTGATGCTTAACCTGTGTTTTAGCATTCTTGTGTGGTAGATTACTAGGGAAAATGGACACCCTGCTTATACCACTTTTCCCACTTTTTTCCAGCCATGTCAGAATTAGCGGCCATGAGGTATAGAGATCACAGGATTTGCTTGGGCATGTAAATCACAAGAAAATCTATTTCTGCAGGTAGGATTCTCAAAAGACTGGATCTTATGGCACAGCAGGAGGCAGGATCAGGGGCAGCACTCAGCTGCATCAGCCCAGCTCTGTTCCCAGCAGACACTGACAGAAGTTAATGAAGGCACTCCGTTTTGGAGCACCTTCATCTGAACCCTCGTGAAATGCGGGTTTAGCATGTTGCACGATTGGGCACTTTTAAAGCATCCTGCAGCTGTGTGTGAGGGCCCTCTCCCGATCCCGCCTGGATCGCCATGTGTGAGCTCTCTCCTGATCCCATCTGGGTTGCCATGTGCAAGCCGGGGCGAGCCGGGGGCCCGTCTTTGTGCACACAGGCTGTGGCCGGCAGCCCGGGCACACGGGGCTGGAGAAAACCGCGGTGCGGTATAGTATGCTCGAGCTAGAATCAGTCACGGAGGCGTAATGGTTGATTGAAAAGATTATTTACTTACACCCAAGGTGGTCGCGGTGTAGGCTGGTCAGCTTTCCAGGCACAGCTCTGCTTGAGTTCTCGGTGGAGGACTCTAATAGACTC
>NW_005842334.1:825521-831499 GCF_000455745.1 Alligator sinensis | reverse complement strand
GGAACTCCTTTGCATCGTGCATCACTATAATGCAAAAGAAACGCACTATGCAAAGAAAGCTACAGAACTGGCGGGAAAAGCTCCTGCACATGGGTCCTCCATTGCAACAGAACACTCCACCGTGCAAAAGAGCTGCAATTTTGGCGGGAACATGATTTAGCGATGCCGAAGCGCACTCAAACGAAAAAAACCACAACTTTGGGTTGTGACACTGTGCACTTCTGTCAGGGCATGGTTGTAGAACACTGCAGGCAGCTGATCATGCAACAAAATGTCACGTCTTTCCGCGCCCTGTAAATCATTTTGACTGTGTGTGTGTGTGTGTGTGTGTGAGAGAGAGAGAGAGAGGGGGGAATAAAATGAGACAGCAGGAAAAATTACCAATAATAATATTTTTTTTCAATTCAGCTCTAATTTCAACCCATTTTAACAATCCTGGAGTCAAGTTCAGTTCTGGTGGAAATAAAAGAAACACCACTGATATTTATAGGAATTTACTTTGTTTATCTCAGAGGTTGAAGTTATCTTTCAAAGAATACCAGAATATATTACCTACTGGTCTTGATGCAAATTACATGATTTTTTTATTTAAACCTGTTGTCTCATAATGGTTTACCAAATTATCTGATTATTTTTTGCACAGAAGTCTATCTTTAAAAACATGACTTAGTAGCATTTTCTGCAGTGATCTTTTTAAATTAAAAACATTGATTCCAGAGATAAGGTGGGTACATTTTCAGATTACAGTAGTTCTCTTCAAAAGATAAGATGTAAAACTGGCTAACATCTGGGAGCATTTGTCCTTGTCCACACTGTGGATTATCTGAGTGCTAAACTGCCGTCACATTTTCAGAGAGATTTAGAAAATGAACGGAAAGTACTTAACTTCTTTGACCCATTCTAATTTTAGAATTGTGAAATGCCCAGGAAAATGTTAGTTTTAGAATGGTATATCTACTTAAAAATATGTTTTAAAATGTGAAAAACAGTTTTTTTGGCATTTTCTGCTGTAAAATCTACACTGTAGGCAATTTTGTGAAAGCTTGGTGTATTTTATTTTAGTACTGAAATTTGTTATAAGCAATAAAATACCTTAGCTGTATTTTTCAAATATTTTATCTATGCATAAAGAATCAGAACTTGTGGTAGAGTTTGTATCTTGTATCTATGCATAGAAACTAATAATTGATGTTTGAAAATTATTTAGAGTCTTGAATTTTGGTCATATCAAATATCCAAGTAGATGGATTTCTGTCATCTAATGTCATGGGAATTCAGTCTCCCTCTTCTTGATGTAATATTTAATGTGGGGTGCTTCTTTTCTGTATAGATCTGCAACCCAATGCATCTGAATGCCTGTTTTATTTTCATACTCAGACTTCCATAGCTATTATCTTGATGGAGAAATATACTAATGAGGATTGTTAGCTGCTCTTTGTTTTTCGTATCAGAAATACTTAGAAATGCCTTTTTCATTTTTCATCTTTCTGAGTAGTGAGGTATTGCCTTTTAATAAGAATTTTTTGTAATATGTCAAAATATTTTTAGAAGTATATCAAGGACAGTGACTTGTTGATAATTCCTGTTTGTTGCCAGTTTGGATTATAAAGTGGTGGCTAGTCAATCCAGAGTACTTCTTCCACTACTGCAATTATAAATGAGCTAGAACACTATTAAGAAAATTTTCAAATCCAAGGGTAAAAATATTTTCAAATTGATAGACATGCATGGTATCTCTTATGTCAGTGTTTGGTTGGATTGCTCCTTAATATTTGCATGCTTGCTCTAACAGTGACTGTTCAGTATTCTTTTTTAAAGTAAATTAATTCTTAATAGCAGTGAATGACATATTGTGTGCTGTGCTATTTAATGATGATTTATTACTCATGGGATTTGACAGTTTTAGCAAACTGATTTCTCTATTTTCTCTTGTGAAATGGATAACAGCATATGAAAGACGTTGTCTCGGTTACTTTGGGCGCTTCTCCACAAGACGCTACATCGCCATAGCGATGAGCTATAGAGATATAGCTCGTCACTACAGCTATGTAGTGTCGGCAGGCACTTACCATGGTGCCACCACAACTGAGCAGTAGCAATGAGCTACTGCACAGTAGCTCATTGCTACTATGCAGTAGTGTTGAAAGCGACCCATGCACCATCAGGACTTCGCAGCACCGGTGGATACTGCGCACTTGCACAGTCATTTAGTACGTACTGCGCAGTCAGCGGCACGTGTAGATGCATCCACTATGTAGCTACTCTACACATTTAGACCCTTTATAAATTATTTTTAACACAAAATCTTTTTTGTGTTAAGCAGTAGTAATTTATAATTTATAGTAAAAGCAGTATTTTACTAATTTTAGATATTTTTCAATAACCATTCAATGTTTTGAAACATGGAATTCATTTCATATGATAGTATTTTTTTTTCTTTAAGTTGTTATTTCTGTGGAATATAATGTCAGTTTTTCAGCAGTGTAGATGAAAATATTCATTATAATTTAGAGGGTATTGAGAAGAATTGTATCATATACATTGTTTGGCCTCTTGGATTAGGACACATCAGTGGAACAAAAATGAACATCCACACATTCACACTTTGTCATGCTAAAAAATGGCCAATAAAAAAATACTGTAATGGTGGATTCAGTTCAGAAAAGTTACTGTTTTGAACAGCAACTTCTTCATTGCAGGAAGTTTTTACACCACAAATTTTAAGGTGGGTGCAAGTCTGAGAGACCCCCACTATCCCACAGTGCACTACTCTCCCTCACCACCCTGCTTCCAATGGAGGTGGGAGGGATGGAAAGCAGCTGGTTCCCTGATAGCCTGCCTAGCCAGTGAGCTGTCACCCTTGCTGCCACAGGGGGCTTGTAAACAACTCCAGGTCTCCTTGCCATAAAAGCACTGCAAAGCAGCAAGAGGGACAGGGTTGCCTGAGTGTCAGGACCTTTAAAGTTCCAGGACTTTAAATGAAGCAGCTCACAGACAGCCCCAGACTAGAAACTACCTCCTGCTGTAGCCCTTGCTTATTTCTGCCTGATTAACCCTTGTCCGTGCCCTTGTCCCCACCAGTAGTTTGCATGCAGACCAAACAGCCTCTGATGTGGCAGCAAACACTGATCAGGCAGGCCTCACATTGAACCTGTCCCTCTTACCTGTAGGCTTTACAGGGGATTGTGGAGAAGGAGTTAAGGATGGATTCCTTGGATGGAAATTATGCCTTTTTTGCAACTTTGTCACACTCCAGCCAGGGGGCTGTGCATTAGGCTTGTGCGAATAGGGAACTATTTGATTCAGATTCTGCCAATTCGGATGCTAGTGATTCAGTTTGGGGATTTGGATTGCTTTGCTGATTCGATTTGGCCAAATCAGATTCAGAGCTGATTCAGAGATTCAGCCGTAGAATATAATGGGGAAACAATGAAATATCTACAACTTTGTTGCTTTTTGGATGATTCAGCTGGAACTTGCAGGGGTGCTAGCCTCTGCTAGGAGCATGAAGCCTGACAAGTTTCAAGATGATAGGTGCAGGGGTTTCTGGGAAACTGCACCTCAAAGTTGTGAAAGCAAAACTCATGTCAAGTGTGTGTTACACCACAGCAGGGTGAAAACTTGTGACATGGGTGCTTGTGCAACTGTGTCTGTCTTGGGGCACAGTGGGGGTGAAAACTACTGCAGGCCTGGCTGTGAGGTCCTGCTGTGGCCACGAGACCTGCCAGCTGTCAAGGAGATAGGTGCAGGGGGGTTCTGGGGCCCTGCATGTCTGGCTGGTAACAGGTAAAACTCATGACATGGGTGCTTGTGCAACTGTGTCTGTCTTGGGGCACAGTGGGGGTGAAAACTACTGCAGGCCTGCCAGGCCCTGCTGTGGCCACAAAGACTGCCAGGCGTCAAGGAGATAAGTACAGGGGGAGTCTGGGTTCTGGGGCCCTGCACCTTTGGCTGCAGGCAGACAAAACTCATGACATGGGTGGGTGACACGGAGTATGTGTTCAGGTGCATCCTTCCTGGTGCTGGGGCCTCTGCACAACATGGCAGTGTGCCCCAGTGAGGCCTTCTCCTCCTCCCCTACAACCTCAATCTGGTCCACCACTGTAAACGGCGGCAGGTAAAAATAACTTAGGTGACTCAGCACCAGCAGCATCTAAGGTAGTCATACTGAACTGTCAGGCCCTTCTTTCCTCTCAAGTAGGTGCACCGAGTGCATGTCTGTTAGGTGCACCCTCACTGTGCAACTGTGTGTGTGTATTTCTGATCAGCACCTTCCTGGTGCTGGGGCCTCTGCACAACATGACAGTGTGTCCCAGTGAGGTCTCCTCCTCCCCTACAGCCTCATCTCAGTCCACCACTGTAAACGGCAGCAGGTAAAAATAACTTGGTGAGTTAGCAGCAGCACTAGCACAGTCGCCCCAGCAGCATGTCTGGTAGCTTAGCCAAACTGTCACAGAGCCCTTCTTTTTATAAAGGAATTGAAAGCAAGAAGTAAAGATGTTGTGCTGGATATATGTTACTCATGGTGTGTGATGGCTTATCTTGTGTTTTTATGTCTATATGTTTATTATGAAAAAAAACCAGAAAAGTTAGAGAAATACATCTTAGGAAGCTTTTGGTTTGAAAAACCCTTTGTCGGGCTGGGAAAGCACCTGCAGTTGATCTGTCTCCTGGTCCTGGATGGAAGGAATAGTAAAGAAGCCAGAGGCTGGCCTGGCCCGCAATGCAGGCAAGAAAGCCAGTCAGTGAAAATGGAAATGGAGGTGTCAGGGGGTGAGGGACAGGCTGGCGGGGAAGGGGAATGTAGCAGCGCAGGTAAGATTGCAGAGGTACCTGGGGAGTCAGATGTCCGGCCAGAACTCCACTGTGTATATTGAGTCCATGAGTTTCTGTACCTACTACCAAGGAGGCTGATGAAGTGTAGTTCATAGGCCCAGCTCTGAAAAGTGGTTTGTACATTCAAACAAGCACCTAACCTCATCGCCAGAACTGAAGCCAACTTCCTACAGCTGAAAACACAAAACCTGCCAACTATCTCCAGTACCCCCACAAACTGCACACCAGAATCTATCAAGGACAACAAAACCCAACTACCTGTGGGGTCACATTCCTCACCAAAAAACCCCTCTGCCTCCAGTCTCTCAGGCCTTATCCTGAGAGGGAACACATTACAAACCACTTTTCACAGCCAGGCCTATGAACTTCACTTCATCAGCCCCAAGGTAAAAAAACCAACTGCAGGTGCTTCCTCGGCCTGACAAAGGGTTTTCAGTGCAAAAGCTGGCTTCCCAGGCAGCTAAGCTGAGTACACTGGGAGCCTCATAATTGCACTGCAACCAACAAGCCTCAGGCCTGTCAAAGATGTGACAGGTCTGGGCTGTCCCTAGCCAGGACTGTGTGCGCGCATGCGTTAGCTGGAGGTTATGGTGCCTCCTACCCGCCTTTCACCAGGGGATCATTGGTTCTGGCATTTATGGGGCTGCCACACCAACAGTCCCACCAGGCCTCCGTACCCTGGCAGGGTGCAGTTTTAGTGGTCATGCCCATGACCTGGGGCCTCTTCCTTCCCCATAGCCCCAGCCCATACATCCAAGTTCGTCCTGACAGGGGAGCGAGCTCAGCAGGGACATGTTCTTCCTCTGCTGGCTGGTAATGCACTGAGTGCCCCTTCCAGCTGAGAGTGGGGCAGTAACTGGTTTTTAAAAAACTGACAAACGGAAATCAGTGCAGACCGAGTGAGGAGAGTGGCACTCATTCCATCTGCAGGTGGAGCTTGAGGAACCCCAGCAGTGGGAGTTTCACTTTCAAGAACACCAGCTGCTCCAGTAAACCAGGATCCAAGCAGGTGTGGTGGGGTGTCACAACATCCCCAGCAATGCTGAACAATCTCTCGCTTGGAACACTGGTTGGTGGACAGGACAGGTGTTGCTGGGAAACTGTGGCCAGATCCTGCCACATCTGGCTGCGGCCTTTCCCCG
>NW_005842334.1:818804-825490 GCF_000455745.1 Alligator sinensis | reverse complement strand
TCGCTGCCAAGGGCCCCCCCACCCCCAGCGAGACAGGTAGCCACGAAGCCTTGGTGCTACCTGCCCGAGGCTGGGGTCTGCTGTGTTTGGATACCAGCATTGAAGCCATGCCCATGGCCCACATTGGCAGTGGCTGGCATGGAGGATTCCAGCTGGTACCAGTGGCGGTGCTGGTGCTGGGAGTGCTGGCACAGGAAAGTGGATCCCCCTCTTCCACATCCCCTCACCTCTGCCCCTTGGCTTCCCTGACTTTGTTGACCAGCACCTGCGTCCAGTGATTGAAGGTTTTGGTGCTTCCAGTGCACATGCTCCCCTTCACCCTTGGGTCATACATGCCTGCCAGCATGTGGACCGTACTGGACCACAAGGGATGTGTCAGCACTGCTGAAGGTCAGCACATTTAAATACATTCTCAAGTATTCTCTAATACTTACATATTTCTGGAGTTGGTAGCCTGGAAAGACAGACAAATTTTGGTTTCAAGATTGTTAGCTGTTTTTGCGATAAATCAATGAGGAGGACTTTGAGTTAATTAAATTGACCATGCAAAATGTTGGCATTTGGGGGTGAAATGGAAAAACCAGAACCTCTGTATTAGCAGTATTATAGTTAATAAAGCAGGGAGAAGCAAATGACAACTATAGATTAAATGTTTTTTGATGAACAAATTCAGATAGAGAAATAGACTGAGAAAGTAGGGAAGGAGGATTTAATACAATGAGAGGCTTGGAATGAGTCCTTTAAGTTATAAGATCAGATGATAGTACAAAATTCAAAGTATAATAGTGATACTATGTACTTCTGTGAATGTATGTCTATTTTCAAATCTCAGATGTACTCGCACTTCTTGGCGAAGTATAGAGAGTCAAACAGCTAGAGGCTGATTCGATTCAATCTTTGCAGGTTAGTCTAACCTGCATAGATTAAACCAATAAGCAAGTGAACAGACATTCACTTTTCATTCCAGAAATGCAGACAACATGCCTGTAGTGGCCTAGGCCAGAAGCTGAAGGATGCTAGAGCACACCTCCCTGCTTGGCTGGAGAAGACAGTTTGGGCCAAAGCTAGCCTGACCACCCGGCAAGGGGGTTTGCAGGGGAGGTGCAAAGTAGGCCTGTGCAATTCTGCTTCAGATCCGGCTGATTCAGATGCCAGCAATCCGAGTCGGAGCTCGGGATCGGTTTCCTGCTTTGATTCGGCAGAATTGGCTGCAAAGCTTTGGAGCTGCTTCAGAGATCTGGCCGTAGGGTATAATGGGGAATCAATGAAATATCTATAACTTTGTTGTTTTTCATCTGATTTAGATGAAACTTGCAGGGATGGTAGGCCCTGCTGAGAGCATGAAGCCTGCCAAGTTTCAAGGAGATAGGTGTAGGGGTTTGGGAGAAACTGCACCCCAAATTCTTGAAAGCAAAACTCATGTCACTGATATGTGTTACACCACAGCGGGGTGAAAACTGCAGGGGTGGTATGTGCACTGAACTTCTGTTGTGTTACAGATTTGAACCAGTTTCTGATCACTTAAATCAGTTTGTGTGTACTTTCTGTCCCTAGCCCTTTTCTGATTCTTACGTTAAATACAGTGAAACAAATGCAATCTGTGTAACAAAACTTCTTACCAACTATGTGAAATCTAAAGTTTCTACCAGTTATCTTCATAACTACAGAACAGTCTATTTACAAGACATGGGAAGGCAGTGGAATCTCTCCCCCTAGCTATCTATCTTCCTACATTTTCATTCCAAGTCAGTTACCAGAAAAGTCTTGAGATATTTGAGGAGGATGAATAAATCCTGAGGACTTTTGATTATTCAGAATTTGTTCTTAACTTCTCACTAGTATGGAAGGTTGTCATTTACTGTAGCTACAAAATGAAAATAACTTAGCAAAACAATGGAGTAGAAAGAGCAGTTAATTGTATTTTTAAGAGGAATCCTGATACTAGCCCTGGTCAACTTCTTACTATATAGAGTACAGACAAGATGTAAGGAAGGATTAACTATTGGTGGTTTTGGCTATGGTTCTATCTTCTATAAAAACTATTCCAAAATAGAATTAAATTAGTTTCAATATGAAAATAATGATTTGCCAACTAGCTGTATTGCCTAGATTTTATTTTTCAAGGCATCCAAAAAATATGGCTGTTGTGGCATTATAGCCTCATTCATAGTGATGACTGATATGAGCATAATGTTTAAATAATTACTCTTTTTTTTTTCTCTCTCAGCTGACTGAAATAGCTGATTTTAAAAACTTTGGTCTTGGTGCACATCTAGATCTTGATACACAGTCATGTTTCTAAGTTTGGGGGGAAATGTGTGAAGAAATAATTAAGGGCCAGATTTTGTAACCCTGAATCATGCTGAGTGCTATTTATCATTCAAACAGCCACATAGTTATCATTTTACTTGCCAGCTTGAGTGTGTACTTACTTAAGCGGTACCAATTTCAACCTTCAGAACCTTCCCCCACACAGCCACCAACTCCTTTCTTAATCATGATTTTCCTATTTCTTTCAGAGTTACCATGAGAAATAAGAGATCAATGGCCTTTTTAAGCTTCATTGTGCACAGATTTTGCCTTGATTATTCATAACTTTATTATTAACCCTCAGTATAGTTAAGCTTTATATGCACATCACACAAATCCCATTCTGTAACACTCATACTATATTCAGCTCCAGTGAAATTCCCTATTTCATCATGAGGGTAAGAACCTTCCTGACCCACAGAAATAAAATAGTCTCCTTCCCAGGTTGAATGTTTCGGTAAATCTGGATTTGATTGCAATATCACATTCAAGTACAAGTGTTTATTTTTCTTTTAAAAGTTACATTTCAAAACTTATATTACTGCAATTATAAGATTTTAGGTGATAAATGTACAATTCATGAATTTGAAAATTTCACAAAAATCAGCCACTTTGAACATTTATACTTAAAGGAATAAATAATCATTGTATGCATTAAAAAATATAGTAAAGCTTTCCTAACTCCCAGTTTGATGATGTGTGAATCTGTAATTCTGACAAAAAGGAATGAGTCTTACTCCGTGTGTCAAAAAAAGACTTGATAAAAGACTGAAGTTATCATCATATGTAAAGCTCAATAATCTTCTGAGATGAGTATTATAGGTCACACCTCATTTTGTCAGACATCCTACTTACACCCTGAAAGCTATTTTAGCAGCCCTAAATTCAAAGAAATCTGTGGCACAAAGAGAACAGAGAGCTTCCTTTAAGAGATATGTTGGGAGTTCCTCTTAGCATCGTACATTTCTAGATTGGTCAAAAACATGGCTAGGGCAGTGATACAGCAGGAGACTTGGAGCTCCTGCTACCATAAAAGGAGGCAGGCTGCAGGTGCAGCAGCAAGTCAATTAGGGACCATGCCTGGAAAGCATCCTGCAGGCATGGCCAGGGCTGATTGTAGAGTCATCTGACCCAGGAGGAGGGCTGGGCTTAGACTGGAAAGAAACCCAGGCCCTGAGCTGAGTCAGCAGCAAGATCCTAGAGGCTCCTGAGTGAACATCTCCCAAGTAGGATGGCTGTAGCTCCTGAGTGCCAGCACAGAGAGAACAGCCTACAGCAGTCTGGAGGTTTGGGGAAGGACTGTGGGGAGAAGGAGTTCCCTGGGGGCCAAGTAAGGGGGTCCGGGAGCCCTGGAGATGATGCTGTAACAGGCAGGAGAAGAGGTCAGGTCCAAGAACACAGTATTTCCCTTGGCCAGCAGAGTATACCTTAGTAGTTTGTTCTAAGCCACATAGTTCAAGTTGTTCTAAATTATTCTAGGGCCCTATTAGATCCTTGGTAGGGTCAGATATCTGGAAGGTTTACTATAGGAATTGCATCAAGCATGGATTTTTTGGCATTTGTTGGCTGTTTACAAAATCTGCCATCTGCTTTAGGGGTCCTCATCATCGGTGTGTGTGTGAGGCTTTGCCACATATATAGTGGCCTAAATCAAGCCACTTTGTAGACAGCTATGGGGCACTTAATGTGCGTGAAGATAATTTCATAACTGGCAACCATGTTTTTTCCCTTTGACACGACAAAGATATTAGATAAAATACATAGATACCAACGGGGACTGGTGCAGGAATTAAAACCCAGAGCATTCTCCCTTTCATGATAGTGCCCAACTCATTGAGCTGTAGAGCCAGCTTCCCTGGCCTGCTTACCCGACACATCTTCCTGTCTTGGCTTTCCAGTGAATTTCACCAGGAAGGGCAGAGAGTACTCTTAGACCTCTCTCCCCCTTACCTCATAGTTAGGGCACCTTGCAGAGAAGTGGAAGACAGTTCAGGTTGACGAGGGGCTGGAATCTAAGCCTTCCACTTTTTGGGCAAGTGCCTTTACTACGGGGCTATTAGGACAAAATGTGGGAGGCCCCTTCTTTTGCCACAAACAATTTTAGTTGTGTTTTTTCTGTGACTAGTGTTTTTGTGGACACAAGATTATGGGCTTTCCTGGGCAGATTAGGATCTCAACAGAGCCTTAGCAGCAACAGCATATTCTGCACACTCAGAAGGACAAGTTGAGTTGCATGGGGAGAGTTGGATGAGGTCATGTGAGTACTACTTACCTGTCTAAAGAGGGAGTTGGATTTGGGCCACTGTCTCTAAGCTAGCCTAGCTTTCTTCTAATGTCATGATGATTTAAACAAATTGTGTACTTTAAAGGTGCATTTACAGAGGTTGTCTTGTGCTTGTTTTTTCTATCAGAAAAACAAAACAAAACAAAACAAAACAAAACAAAAACACATTGTTTTTTAGTCTTACAATCCTACTAACCCTGAAGTATGATTTTATCCTGGGAAGTAGCTGCATAATATTGTCATCTTACTCAACTGATCTATTCTGTCATCTCAATCTCTATGCCCTTGAAGTCGCATTTTGTCCAACCCCCCCCCCCCCCCCCACCACACCCCCCCCCCCCCCACCTCAAGACAGGCTCATCCCTGCCTACACCATCTCATCCAAGCATCTGTCTAGCAATGTTGTGTCCCCATGTACTGATCTGTGCTAGCTGCAGTGTAGCACAGCTCAGGAGTAAGCCCAAGTGCTTTTACCTAGGTTCTAAGTAGGCTCAAGTTAAAATTAATCATTTAGAAAGAAACATCTAATTAGATAAATCATTATGTTACATGCAGTTGCCCACTACACAAATGGCTTTGCCCTCTGGGTTATGTGGCAGTCACTACTGTTTCCTTGGCTGCACAGTAAGTCCTTCGCTATTGAATGTTAAATGCTACATTTAAAAGTAGACAAGGTTCCTTGGGTGAATTTGATATCTTTTATTAGACCAACCCAAATGGCTGGAGAATAGTTATTAAGCAAGCTTTCGGGTTCAAAAACCCTTTGTAAGGCTAAGGAAGCTTCAGCAGTTGGTGTGTGCTCTTCCTGGATGGAATGCACATACATTTAAAAGTATGCACAAGTGCAAATACCTATCTTGATAAATATGGCAAAGGCATGAAGTTGTAGCAAACCAGATTTAAATTGGATCTCAGGGGAGCTGTTCTTACTGTCAGAGCAATGTGGCAGGGGAACAGGCTGCTTAGGATGCTGTAGAAACCCCTTCACTACAGGTTTTCAAGAGGAGGATGGATACAGTTGGTCAGGGGTAGTTTAAGAACAGTATTCCTGTGCTCATGGAGGGGGGCTGGACCAGATGCCCCCATGGGTCTATGCAGTTTTATGTGTTGAAATGATTTAATTGAAGATAAAGAAATGTTGGTGATAGAGAACATATATCAGAAGTGGTACAGTCATCCACCCTGGCAATCTTAAAAAAACAACTTGATGCCCATCTTTCTGGGGTCAGTTGATCCCAGCAGTCTTTCCTGCCCAAGTGCAGGGGGGCTGGACCTGATGATCTATAAGGTCCCTTCCAGCCCCTACCATCTATGAAACAACAAAACTATGAAATGAGTGCATCACCAAGCTTTTTATGTATATGCAAGTGCACCTCTTAAAAATACTTTAATACACGCAAACATGATGCAAAGAAGTGTAGAATATGGATCCACTTATTTTAAAATAAATTTTCTCTACTATTCCCTCCTTCTCCCTCCCTTACTGTCCCCTTCCCCCCACCCCCCTCCCTGTGCTGCAAAGTTATTTCAGTTATTGAAGAGTGTGCCCGCCTCTGCTCGACTAGGTGCTCTCGAGCTGCCTTCGCTCGGGTGGCTGTTCTAGCTTGCCCCGAGCCTACAAGAGGGCTCCGGAAGGTACCTCGGGTGGTGTTGGGAGGCTACCCCCCGGCCAATCGCCACCTGCTGCTGCGGGTCTCCCTGTGGTCTTCCTTTGGCGATCCCGCCATGTTTTCGTTCCTGTGCCTCCTGGTGGTCCCCACTCCAGAGACCCAAGCTTCCCAGACTGGAATCCACCTTGAGGGTCTCACCCCCTGATTCCCTGCTGCCCCTAGCCTACACTGACCCGAGGCCACCGCAACACAAAATGAGAGAGCCTAAAGGAAAGCAAACAACAAAACAGAAAGTCAAGCCCTTCTATCACGCCTGGCCCGGGATCTGACCCGGGTGCCTAAGCCCCGATAGACGGGCTGTCCTGGCTCAAAGTCTGTCGGGTGGCTTAAGGCCACCGACTCCCCCGGGTGTCTACCCTCCGGGACCGTGGCTCCCGCTCTCTGGGAGTCTCGTATCTGGCGTTACCTCCCTCGCCGGTTCC
>NW_005842334.1:811307-818794 GCF_000455745.1 Alligator sinensis | reverse complement strand
CCAGTTCCGCTGCCAGTTCCTCCGCCGGCTACGCCGCCCGCTCCCTTACCGGAACCGTAGCCTATTCCTTCTTTAGTCTTGCTGCCGACGTCGTCTCCACCTCCTCCGTCGGCTCCCTTAAGAACGCAGCTCTCGCTGCTGTAGCTGCCAGCGCTGCTGTTCTCACCGCCGCTGCTGACGCCGCTGCCACGGCTTCCCCCGTCGGGCTGGGTACGCGGGTCCTGCTCTCGGGGTTCCCTGCGGGCTTTCCCCACTTTCGGCCCTGCTCCGCTCCCAGGGCTGCCTTTTATTCCTGCCGGGTGGCGTCTCCTGCTGACGTCACCCGGCCCCAGCTGGATATAAGCGCAGCTTACAAATCGCGACGGCGGTTTTCCAGCCCGCGTGTCCCTGCTCCCTCCGGCTTCTGCGTGGGGTAAGTAAGTGTTTACTTCCCCCCTGGTTTTGCCCCGGGGTTTCCTTCTAACCCCAGCGTCCGTGGGACAAAGAGTTTCAATTTTATGGTCAGATAATTGCATTGTGAATCTCCACTGTAACTAAACGTAGGACATGGACTGCAGAATTCTTTTATGGGTTTTAGCACATTAGCTAGATGCCTACAATCCAAATTAGAGATTCTGAGCTAATAACTCTGATTGCTGTTACTGAATAGGGGAAAAAATATTTTTATTCATAAAATTGAGAACACCTTCCATAAAGTTTTAAACAAATATTTTGCAGTATCAAAACATACCTTGTAACAAAAAAACAAACAAAACAAAACAACCACCCCTGCCCCAGTGCTGGGCATTTTAACTTGTGCTGAGCAGGTCTTGGGACCTCCTTGTTTCCATTCTGATTCAGAGATGTTGACTATTAAAACATAAAGAGCAAGTGCTTTAGACTGATACATTGTTCTAAGTGTTTGGGTACTTCATTTTTTGTGCCCAAAATCACAAACTGTTTTTTAAAAAATGTTGACCTGAAGATTTGAATCACATGTATATGCCAGCCTTATTAATGATTTTGAAGTATTGAGATTAAATGTTAGTTGCTTTTCTAAAGTGAAAATTCACATTGTGAACTAAAATATTTTGAGTAAAATATATTAAGTTTTACAGCATGTGCTTTTGTTGTATTACTTGTGAAAACATCGTAAATTAACTTGATACAAAGGTCAGGTACAGGCATTGCACTTTTACTGATATAAGTGATCGGAAACTATCTATACCTTTAACAGAACAGAAGTTTGGCACAGAAAACTGGTCTACATCCATAACAGAACAGAGTTTGGTGCACACAGACTGATTTAAAAATAATGTAACCTGGTCTAAGATTTGAGCTCACCCACCAAAGGATGAATGTGTGTTCTGTTTGCTCCCAATCTAAACTATGCCGCTTACAAAAACTGCATAACTTAGATCGATTCCACCTTAGGCTTTTTGAACATCTGTAACTAGCCTAAGTGTTTATCATTTAGAGACACATATATTCATATTCTGTTTATCTTTTATTCTGCAGACAAAGCCTGTTGCATTTGCGGTTCGGACAAATGTTGGTTACAGCGCAGCTCATGATGATGATGTCCCAGTCCCAGGCATGGCCATATCATTTGAAGCAAAAGATTTTCTTCATGTTAAAGAAGTAAGTAATGATTGCTTTTAAAAGCTGTAGTGACTTTTACATGTTGAATAATAATATTTAATACAAATACACCACAGCATTTTCAAAGCACTGTACAGACTTTATGAGGCTATAACATTAGTATGAGGGTTTTTAGATTATTTGCATATAATGAGGATTACATTTCATCACCTGCATATTCTACTTTCAAATACATAACCTGTGTAAAGAGTAAGATTAGATTCCGTAGTGATTGTTACTGTTGACAGCCTTAAAATAAATCTAGTTATGCAAGTTTGGCAATGTGACATCTTCAGGGATTTGTTGTTCTTGTGACTTAACGTCAAAATATTCTTTTTTCCCCTACATTAACTCAATATATTTAAATCCATTATATTACACAATATACACATATATACAGTTATAAAGAATTATACATTGAATAAACAATATTATAACTATCAAAATATAGAGACTAGTTTTCCAAAAGATAACAAATCTACCTTATTATTATTCTATCCTTTCCTATCACTTTCCTTGGAAAATTTTCAACAGGCACAAAGAAAATTCCATGCTCATTTATATCCCTTCTTTCTCCCCCCATTTGCAAGAAAAAATGTGCAAGGTTAAGGTCCAAAGTAAATAATTTTTTAAAATTTTCTCAGGGAAGCCTGGTGGGACTGTCTCCTGTCTCTCTTCTGTATCACATTTCTCATGTTATGTAAAACTTCAGCCCTTGATAAAGAATCTCATGATCTTTTGTCATATGGTGATCCAAGAGCACTCAGAAATGAAGACCTATAGCAGGACACAAGAACTCCACTCACTCTTTGATGCAATAGTTTTATTAAGCAAATTCCCATTTACTGGGGCTGCAGGACTGACAAGCCTTATTAATAATTCTGTAGTATTGAGATTAAAGGTTAGTTATTTTTCTAAAGTGAAAAATTCACATTATGAACTAAAATATAAGTGAAAGATGTAATATGGGGTGGCCAAACTGTGGCATGCATGCTGCAAGTGTCACAGGCAGCCTTTATGTGTAGCATGTTGTAGATCAGGGAGGGGTCAGGCAGCACAGTGGCAGAAAGGTCAGGAAGTAGAAAAAAGACTAACAGCTCAGGCAGGGAGCACAGGGCAGGAAGCAGAATGCAGAGCAGCAGATTGGGCAGGGGAAGGAGATCAGAGTGATACTCGGGGAAAGTACTGGGCTAGTTCATGGCATGGCTGCCAAAACGGTCAGCCCCCACTGATGTAGTGTTTTGTTGCTATTATCTAATGAATTTGTCTGTTCAGGCAATATTTGCAGAATAGTTTCTGCAGACTCATGGTCAACTGTTTAACTGATCTGCCTCTTGTGCAGTTTTTCATGAACTACGAATGAGGCAGACGGGTTAGGAAGTCAGCATAAAAAGATTAGAGCAGCACATCTAAATTGTTGTAAAAACATCCATACCCTCTTTTAGATGATCCAGATTTTGGCCTCTGTAGAAACAAGGAACTTGGTTGTTATTAATGATAGGACCCATGATGTGGGTGAGTGCTTTCCAGACATCAAGGGACATTCATGCCCCAAGAACTCAAAATATAGGGGTAGACAAACAGGTATGGAGTTTATAGGAAGGAGACCGAGACCAAGAATTGTTGGTCCATTTTACATTGGTGATTAGAAACTGAGATTTCTATGCAAATGAACTTCACAGAAAAAAGAATAATTTGGATTCATATTGTATGGAGTAAATAAAAAAAACATTCTTGCCTGAATATCTGGGGGGATTCTATATCCTATTTCAGGTGATACATGAAACCTGTATTAAGAATTTTGAGAAACAGAATAATAACAATTCTAGTCTATCAGTATTCTTCATATGCATCTATCAATTGGTTGCTCAAGTAAACAGTGTAGAACAGTATTTCAAATCCAGTTTTAATTGATTTTGGGTAAATCTGGAAAGGCTTAAAAGTTTGATAAGCTAGACTTTGGTTGCATTTCTGTCCTGTCCACAACAGCTGGTATATCAGTGCAATGAAGTCACCAGCAGGGCAAACAGAACTCTGGCATGCATCAGCCGATGTGTTGCCAGTAGATCCAGGGAGGTGCTTCTCCCCCTCTATTCGGCATTGGTGAGACCACAGCTGGAGTACTGTGTCCAGTTCTGGGCACTGCACTTCAAGAAGGATGTGGATAAGCTAGGAAAGGTAAAGAGAAGGGCCATCCATATGATCAGGGGCCTGGAGGATAGGCCCTCCTATCCTCCAGGCCCCTGATCCTCCAGGCCTCCTATCCTCCAGCCTCTCCTGAGGAGAGACTCCGGGAACTGGGTTTCTTCAGTCTGAGTAAGAAAAGTTTGAGAGGTGACTTGATAACCGCCTACAAGTATGTCAGGGGTGAACACCAAGATCTAGGGGAGCAACTCTTCAGAAAGGCGTCCCTGGGGAGGATGAGGTCCAATGGGCACAAGCTAGTTTAGAAAAAATTTAGACTGGACATAAGGAGAAACTTCTTTTCCGTAAGAGTATCTAGAATCTGAAACACACTCCCAGTAGAGGTAGTGCAGTCGCTATCCCTGGAGGTGTTCAAGAGGAGGCTGGACAAATACCTCATTGAGCTCCTTTGACTCCAACTACCTCCTGCCCATGACAGGGGACTGGAGTTGATGATCTTACAGGTCCCTTCCAGTCCTACTATTTTATGATTGTATGATCTTACTGAAGAATGCTGTGTAATGAGATATCCTGTCCCTCCCACTGAAAGTTGTGTCAGAAACACAAGGAATGACTAGTGTTTTTTAGTGTGCTTGGCTTATCACTTTTAGTCCTTGCGTAGCTTTAGGTGCAAAGATACATGAAGATGGAGTCATAACTGTAGGTGTCGTGAGTCTATGCAATAAGCTGCTCAGGCAAGTTGTGGATTGTCTTTCACTGGAGCTTTTCAAGGAGAGGCTGGATAGGAATTTACCTGGGTTGGGTATACTGCATCTTGCATTTGTGCAGACTATCAGACCATGGGACCCTGGATTCTAGTATTTCCCACTGGTGATTCTATGTCCAACTTTTGGACAGCTGAGGACTGGATGCAGCATAGGCCACAAGCCTCGGTGACTGTCCTCCAAACACCCCACCCCACCCCACCCCACACACACTCACACACTCACTAACTCTCACTCTTTCTCCCTCTCTCTCTCTCATCTGCAGTCCAACTGCTCGCTGCCATGTACACAATGTAAGCTCCCTCCTGCCATGCATACAGCATCCCCACCCTCCTCTCAGCTGTGTATGTCATGCAGGCAGTGCATCTGCAGTCTACAACGTGGGCAGCCCAGCTCCTCCCCTGCAGCACACACAGCACAGACACCCCACACTGCTGTACTGACCCACCCCCAGGAACAGGGGCAGGAGTCAGAATCTAGAGGAGGGAGAGAGAACTGGGAGACCTCAGCCTCCTCCCCACGAGAGCAGTGGCCAGTGTGGCAGTCAGGCAGGACCGCATGGGCCACATGTTAACCCCTCAAGGGGCTGCATGCTGTCAGTGGGTCACCAGTTGGACTGCCCTGATACAAGACAAAAGATAATGGGTAGAGAAACATTTCTGAACATATCCCCAAATACGAGTTTAGCCTGGAACGCTCAATTCACTCATCATTTTCTGTGCAAACCTGTGTAGCACTGAGGAGGTAAAAAAATGATATAATGAAGTTTATGCAACTTGAGAGGTAATGGAATACATACTGACAGCTGGTCGTCTTTAAAAGCGTTCCAGTTTTGTCTTAATAAGTCAGATAATGTTCCCTCAGCATTTGTGGTGTTTCCTATTCTTAAACGAAGAAATACTTACAATATTAAATTATAATGATTTTATCTTGCGAAAGTAAAATGTGGTAATTGTGTGTGACATTTGGTAATGTATTCATTGCTATGTTAAGCTAAGAAAAAATAAAACCTTTGAAGACAGAATATTTAAACAAGTATAAAAGTTAGTCCCCAATAACATTTACGTAGAAAATGTAGCCAGACTGCGTCAGATTATACGTCCTTTCATTCTGGCATCTTGTCTCTGGACTACTTATTTCTAGTGCTACTAAGAAAGGAAATGCTGAATCCCAAATCAGCTTGGTCAGTGGTGTAATACTCTACATTGATTTGATAGATGTATTTGTTACTAAAATCAAGTGGAATTCAGTAAAACTAGCACAAGGAGGACTTTGATCAACCTAAAGCAGGCAGGACCTTCCTTATGCTGCACAGCCCTTCCTAGTCTGACCCCTCCTATGCTCCATCTTGAAGACAGATGCACAGGTGAAATTGCCCCATGTGCCTGTTTCCAGGAGGTGTGTGGGAGGGTAAGACCAGAAGGGGCTTCTCCCTGCTTTAGGCTGATCACTGCTCTAATGCAATAGGAGTGTGCACAGGGCATTTTTACCTGGCTGCTGCCACCATAGCAGCAGTACCTACATCACAACACTCCTGATGGAGGCTCACAGCACCTCAGTTGATAACTACTGACATACACAAAAGCACTTCAGAGATGTTCCAGGAGAGTCTGAGCCCTGATGCTCCTGCCTTTCTTCATATTTTTGCACCACCGCAGTTACTAAAGCCCTCTGTCAGTTTTTATAGCAGTGAGATGAGTTGAGTCATAAATTTATCCTACACTTTTTTTTTTATTCCTGTAGCATATTTACTTTAATATTTTGTGACAGTGATTACCATAGGGTAAGGTAGCCAGCAGCCTGCTGTATTACAAGAGCATAATATTGTGTTTATTTTATACCACTTTTCTTGTTATTTAAATGTCATCTTAACATTTGCCTAAAGCATAACCCCCCACCAACAACTCACAGAAGTGACCAGAACTGAAAGTAGTATGGCAAGTGAAGTTGTTTGTCATTGACCTATTGTCATTCTATTCTGAATTTACTTTTAAAAATATCCAGACAACATACTTATTTTTCCAATTGCTTTACATTGAATAACAATACATTAAACAGAACTAAATGCTGTTGGAGGCCCATGCAAAATTTTAAGATGATCAAAATATGTTTCTGATATATTTATTATTACATATATGTATGAGGAATAATCTAGTTTATTGGAATGACTTGTATATGTATATAGTTGCAGCCCATGAACTCAAACAGGCATTCCACAATGTTTCTCAATTGTCTACTCCTGGGGGTATGTTACAATAGCTTGTAATATGATCTATGGATAGCATGGGTAACTGGCAAATCAGGAATAAGGAGGGGAAAAGGAACCAAATTTTAGAGCATAATATTGAGGGAAGGGAGACTGAGGAGTTTGTTGAGTTTTTATTATAAACTCACTGAAACACTATACCCCTTCCAAAATGTCTGTTCCTTAAAAGCAGTGAAATTACCCACAGGCTCAGATAATCCACACCATTTTTAAAACAGTGTTCTTGCAAATGGCTCTGTATCTCCCTTGTTCCACAGTTTCAATCCCTTGTTCCACAATGAGAAAATTTCAACTTCATAAACTTCCATTGTATTACCTACACACCAGTATTATCACTACTGCTGCTGAATTTTAGACTTGTAGGGTGCATCCAGATGAGCGCACACATGCCTCTTGTCCCCTCTCAAACCCCTTTGAGAGGGGGCAAGAGGCACACACGGGAACAAAAAAGTGTTCCCCACACTGCAAGATATCCAGGGGTCTAAAAAAATGAAGTTAAAAAAAGGACCATGCCCTGAGGCAACCAGAGGCTGGGTCCTCCATGGAGATGCTCTGGCTGCCAGAGCATCTCTATGGTTGGCCCTTGCCCTAGTGCTGAACGCGCAGCCCCAGGCTGTGTGTTCAGTACCAGGGCTCCAGTGCCATGAGTAAGGGGTCGGGGAGGCTGGACGAGGGGGGAGGGAACTATGGGG
>NW_005842334.1:807611-811276 GCF_000455745.1 Alligator sinensis | reverse complement strand
CGCACGTGGCTGCATGTACGGACATTCCTATAGGGTGCGTTTACACATGGCTGTGCTTTAGTACTTCCTTTTGGAAGTACTGAAGCATGGCACATAACCGCTCGTACTGCACCGTGCGCATGGTCCACGGTTAGATTTCACTACTATGTCACCATAGCAGCATGCTACAATGGGGAGTGTGCCACTATGGTGATATAGCTGCTGATCATGTGTCGACCCATGCAATCACTGTGTCACTGTAGCATGCTGCTACGTCACCTTAGGGTGACATGTAGACATGCCCATAGAGAAGTAGGGCTGGAAGGGACCTCCAGAGGTCATTTAATCCAAACCTCTACCTGAGGCAGGAACATCCGTATCCAAACCATCCCATACAACCATAAGCTAAACTCTACATAAGACTACCCTCAACCCTGACACAACATAGACCTAACACCCTAACCTACCATAGGTAAAGCAGGAGGACCACAACAGCCAATGTCCTGTTTCTATAAAATGTTTTCTCTATATGATCAACAGGTCCCAGGTAGAGAGCCCACCCCTCCTACCCCCCACAGAGGAAGGTAAAGCCCCCCACAGCCCATACCAATTTGATCATGGGATAAAATTCCTTCCTGACCCCAAATATGGTGATTGGTGTGACCCTGAGCAGAGGCAAGACCCTGCAGCCAAGAACCTCTGAGTTTTGCTCCTAGCAGGAGAATCAGCACACCCCAATTGAAGTCCCCAGCCCTAGCTGTAGCTAATACCCAATGCCTTTGGGGAGGCTTAAAACACCCTGACACCTATATAGGCCTGGTAGAATTTGATTTTTTTTATACAATTTTAATGGCTAAAATTGATGCTCATTTTTAAGCATTTATTTCAATTTTTATTGATTTAAATTAAATGAATAACATAAAGATCTTCCACCCCCAGATGCAAAAAAAACCCCAAAAAGGCAAAGAAAACACCAAAACTTGTATCCTTTCTAATTGGAGTCTTTCTCGCTATGTAGCAGTTATCACCAGTAGGTGGCTTCACATCTTTTTACAATCTCTCTGCAGCTGAGTTGTCCCACTCAGGTGTCTGGAACTCCCCGGCACTACTTTGCACACCTTCCTCCACAGCTGCTGCTTCCCGTCTGGCTCAGATATTGTACCACCCCCTTCTTCCCCTTTGAGTTTCCAGTAGGGGTTTAAGTACCCTGTTATCTTCCTCTGGCCCACTTCTCAGCGCCTGTGGATGAGCAGCTAATTGCTTAATTAACGAGTCATTGGGCTGCCCACTATTTTTCTCTTTAAAGAGACTGGGCCCTCTATACTCCAGTCTGACTCCCTTCTGTTTTTCTCTTCTCTTTTTGATTATTAAAGATGGAAATATTTTTTCATGTGTCTATGAGTGTGAGGTGAAATCAACATTTATCAGTCTTTACCGATTAAAAAATCAAATCCTGCCAACCCTACACACACAGCAGAAAAAAAAGGAGGGAGGCAGCAGGAGCAATCAGTAAAACTCAGAAGCATGGGAAATACTCATTGTAGAAAATAGGCATAGCTACGCCTAGAGCATCCCCAACCAGTGGCTGTCCAACCTCTTCTTGAACACCTCCAGTGATGGACAGTCCACAACATCCCCAGGCAATCTGTTCCACTGCCTCACTATTCTCACAATGAATAAGTTTTTCTGGATATCCAATCTAAATTCACTTTGCTACAACTGAAACCACTGACCTGCATCCTCCTCTCTGCAGCAAAAAAGAAAAGGTACTTTTCCTTTTCTATATGGCATCCCTTCAGGTATTTGAAGACTGCTATCCTGTGCCCTCTTCAGTACCTTTCTGCAAGCTGAAAATGCTTAGGTCCTTCACCCTCTCCTTAGATGACTTGCCTTTCAAGCCCTTGATCATTTTGTCAAATTAAATTAAAGTTTCTTGACAGATAACTTGCACATTAAAATGTGAAAATATGGTTATTATATTTTATGTAAAGACTTCAGTCTTATGAGTACATAAAATTCATGGCAGCTGCTTGAGACCGGCTTTGCAAATTGTTACAGGTGATTGGGATAGAAATATGGAAGAAGTATCTAGTGTCCACCATTGAGAAACCAAGGTGCAGGGAAAAAGAAGGAACACTGCCATTTGAAGAGTTAGAGGGAGCAGTATGTAAAATAAAGGGATAAAGCCGGTGTGGTGGGAGGTTTAAGAAGAGTGATGAAGATTAGAAAGGCAAGTTAGTGATTTAGTACAATAACATTTAATCATTTACAAGTTACAATTATTTTTTTAAATGTGCTTCTGCAGATTTCCAGGATTCTTCATTACTATTACATGATAATGTAATACAGTGACTAAGAGCAAGGAGAATTATTAAAAAAAGAATTGACTGAAAATTTAAAAATGAGAACAAAATTAATTTATAATGTAATTGATTTTTTAATAAATGTATTTTTTGTTTCTTTTTTCTTTTTTAGAAATTTAACAATGACTGGTGGATAGGACGGTTGGTGAAAGAAGGCTGTGAAATAGGATTCATACCAAGTCCAGTCAAATTAGAAAACATGAGGCTACAGCATGAACAAAGAGCAAAGCAAGGAAAATTCTACTCCAGGTACTTAAAATAAAGATATTTATTATGTATATATGTATTATCCTTGTGACAGCTGAGAAATCAGAAATGGAGAGTCTAAGTATCCAGTATTTCTGTACCTTACTCTTTAATAAATATAATTATCACCAGGGATCTGGGTTTTCCATTTTCCATGGAAAAAAAAGCCCAGGGATTTTCTTTTTTAACCAAGAAAAATGTGGATTTTTCATTTTAGCAGAGAAACATGGATTTTCCACTTTTGCAAAGAGCTCTCTGCAAGCTGGCAGAGTTCCAGCCTGCAAAGGGCTGGGGGAGTGGGAGAAGGGGATCAGGCAGGGGGCGCCATTCACGTGTGTGTACTCACACATGCACATGGCCGCCAGGCAGCATGGAGAGCAGCACCTACAGGTAAGTCTGGCAGAGGTCAAGGGGGGATTGAGGCCCCATTGGAAGGAGGGAGTTGGGAAGGGCTGGGGCTGCTGTCACTGCCCAGCTTGGGGTAGTGCATGGGGCTTGGGGCCCCAGGCTGGACTGCAAAGCTGTAGGGCCCAGGTAGGGAGCAGGATGGGGCTGTGTGGGCAGCTTGTGCAGGGGGTATGGAGCTGGCTCCCTGCAACTGTATGCACTTGCAGGGCGGCAAGGGGGCACACGCCCCCCAGATCTATGTGCTGGGCTTGACTGGGGGTGGGTGTGGGCTGCCTGCTGTGAGCTTGTCTCCCCCTGGAGCCTCTGCAGTCCAGTGGGTGAGAACCAGTGCAGCAGGGCAGAGCGAGGCGGGGACAACTGTTGCTGCTGAAAGCCTTGCACTACCCTGGTGAGGCGCTCCCTGCCTGCCAGGCAGCAGTGGGGGCAGTGGCACAGAGTTGTAACCCTGGCTGCTGCTGGACGGACAGGAGGCAGCTTGCCATAGTGCCATGGGGCTCCCAATAGCAATGAGCTTCTCTGCCCAGCCCCGCTCTGCCCTGCCATGCAGGGTCCCGCCTGCTGGGCCCTGGAGGCCCTGGGGAGGGGGCAGCAGGGAGGGGAGTCTGAGCCTGTAGCGACCAGCCCACATCTGACCCCCCAAGATGGGATCTACTTCAGCTGTGCCACTTG
>NW_005842334.1:787027-807504 GCF_000455745.1 Alligator sinensis | reverse complement strand
AGACCAAGGTCCTTGGCCCCATAGCTCTGGCAGTTGAGGGGCCCCTCTAACAGAGATGCGGGGGACGGAGGCTGTGGGTGGGGAGTGAAGGCGCCAGGATGGGTGGGGGGCTGTGTGTGGGGAGTGAGAGACACCAGCAAGGCTGGAGGGCTCTGGCTTGGGAGTGAGGGACCTGGACCTATGTTTTTGTGAGCAAAGGGGGCAGAGGGAGCTCTGATTTTCCATGATAAAAAAAACCCAAAATCAAATACCAAAGGTTATAGGTACTTAGAATTTATTTTATTATAGTGATTGAGGCACCAGTAGGCTTCCAAATTGCTTTAAAATTGTAAACATATCAATAAAACATGGTGTTCAGTTGATATATATTAGTGGCATTTCATTTTAATCTCAGTTTTGGGGTTTTTTAATGGAGAACTTGCAAATTTTTTTTTTAAATCAGAGAACTTGCAATATTTAAACAGAGAAAATCAGGATCCCTGATTATCACCTCGAGATACTTTAAATTAAGTAAGGAAAACATGTTGGAGCTTAACCTATATAGTGATTGATTTCTCTTATTCTGTTAAGAAAATTATCAGGTAGCCTAGACTGAGATAAAGATGATTGGGTCACTCATTTCATAACAATCATGTGCGTTTGTCACGCTCTAATTTTAACTCATTCATGTCAGCATTTATGTTTTGAATTCTTACTTTTTAGGAACTTTTGAAGTTCCAACAAATCTTTATACTTTCTTTCTGTATATTGTGGCTGTGTTATAATTCACATTTATTTGGAGAAAAAGAAAATGTATTACCTGTAATTCTTCTTTTCTGCTTGTTTTGAGATACTACCCTCACTTGATTTCTTTCCATCGGAATTGTTGGTAATTTTGTTTTGATCATTGGTGTATTAGATCAATTTGAAAAGAACTGAGACTTACCAGATAGTGACCACAGGGAATGCCTCAGCAAATGTTGTACAAGGTGTAGAGCTTCTTGTTGGTAGTAATTTCTATTTAGCACTTTGATGTGTGACTATTCCAGTCCTGCATGTCATTACCTGGGTAGCCACAGCTGCCAGCAGAATAAGCTGATACAACGAGGCATTAAAGGATGCACACATTTTGCCAAGTTATAAATTCTTATCATGATCAGAAATACTGCCTGTCTCTTTGCTAGTGACTCATTTGAAAGAAAGTTAGTAAATACATTCTAGATTGCATGCCTAATAAGACCATGAGTTTTGACTAAAAACTAATTTTTGTTTCACTCCAGTAAATCAGGAGGAAACTCATCATCCAGTTTGGGTGATATAGTACCTAGCTCCAGAAAATCAACACCTCCATCATCTGGTAAGTAGGTCCTTAACCTTTAGAATCCTCTGTTTACAAAATGAAAGAATTTTTCCTACTATTTGAGTTGGTCTAATAAAAGATATCAGATTTACCCAAAAACTTTTGTTTACAAACTGGTCCATTTACTCCTTTATGATTTACAGTGTATTGCATTATATGTTTTAAAATTAGATGAATTAATTTTCTCATTTTCATTGTTCATTGGCACAGTATCAGGCAGTTGTGTGGCCACATGAGATTGGTTTGTCTGTGTGTTGTAGGAATAAGGGAATTAGCACATTTCTGTGGGCTAGTTCACACAACAAATGGTCATTACTGAATCTTTTTTAACTATTGCCTTGATTTTACTAGGCTGCCATGTTATTATGGTGAAATTAGGAGAAAAGGACATGAGGATAGGTGGAAAAATAATGAAATTGATTGCTTTTCAACCTTTTGCGGGGGTTTTGTGCAACAAAGTTGTCCTTCATCTGTTGTTGTCTTAACTAAGACAGTCAAAGGTTTTTTTTCCTAACCAATTCCTGTTAAATATGGATAATGTTCTAATATAGGAAAATAGAAGATGCTGAGTTGAAATAAAAAGTCCTGTGCGGTTACCTCATTAGCACCAGGAGAAGCATGATTTCATAACCAAGAGCTTAATTTTACACAGCAGATCTGGACTAAATCCTAGCAATCAGTTGCCTTACCTTTTTGTGATAATTCTTTTTCATAAGTGCTGCTTGAATTGAAAGTATTACCAAACAAATTTGAGCTTAATTTAGGTTATGTTCAAGAGATATTAAGCTAGTGCACTTTGAGTTGCACTAGCATACTAACAATAATTACTCAATTAAAGAAAACTAGGACACTTCATCTTTTTTAAAAGTGTTCCAAAAAGATACCCTAGGCATCTGCATGCAACAAAATAATTCTCACTGTCATCTCAATTAGTAAAAACTTTTTCTTGGATTTAAAGATCGATACTCCAATTAAATCAGTGATTCAGCTGCTGTATTACTGTACGTTTCATCTTTTGGCTGAGGGAAAACAGAAGGCTTTAGTCCGTGAAGTTAGTAAAGATCAATGAAAATGACTACTGCTATTAAAAAACCTTTATTTGCAGAGGTGAAAAAAGTGTGGTTATCAAAAGTATAGGTAGAGTCTAGGCTAAATTACAGCTCAATCAAATCATCTTAACATTTTTAAATTGTCTGCAGGTATGTCTACATGAAATGAAGCGGTCCCCAAGCTGGCTGTTGACATACTAGTTAATATACTTGCACAAGGCAGCACTGTGCAGGGTTATCTAAAACCAGAAGCAGCATAGGTGCTTTAATGTTGTGCTATACCTAGACTAAAGATGAGTAGTCTGTGTGCAGGGTGGCACTCATGCCAACTACATTACTTCCAGTGCTGGAGCTAATGCTAATTTCCACTTAAGTTCCCTGTCTGACTCTGTTTCTTAGTTAAAAAAATATATGTATTTCTTCAATTGCCAATATGCAGCCAGTTTGGTTATTGTGCTGTAGCTCATGAGTAGGTATTTGGTTGTATTAGGGCTCTGTAGTATAACGTTTATTGTTGAGGTTTCTGCTTTGCAGTCATAGCATTTTGGTGGTGGACTATAAGATGTGCATGTGTGTATTTTTATGCCAGCTAGACTTCGTCTACAGTGTTATGTAATTCTTCAGATGAAAACTGTCATCCACTGTATACTAAGGAGATTTGTGCAGCAGGTCAGCAAATTGATTTCCATTTATCTGAAATATCTTAAGTAATGCTCACAGAATATCATATAGAATTTAGTGGTATAGTGGCTTTACTTGCATTTCATTTTTTCTTATTTGAAGATTGGGAGAAATAGTCATGAATAATGTATATTTGCTTGCTGGAAATCTTAAGATTTTATTTTGAGAGGGGTTTTTTTTCTAAAATATACTGAAGAGAGGAATTGATAATATTGGGCCTCTAATGCATAGTTTTGGTCACACAGCCTATATACTGTCTCAGCTAGGTCTTCTTGGACACCTCAGTTCTGACTTGTAGTACTCCTGCTTTTTAAAGTCTTCTGCCCAGGATAGAGTTAAAATGATGCAAGCATATATATTAGTTCCCTTTGATGTGGAGAAATGGGAACTAGAAAGAGTTAATCTCACTTTTCAATTTTGAATGCACTTACACTGGGCGCAACTACACAGTGACACTATGTAGCCGTAGCAATAAGCTACGGCAATGTAGCGCCTGCGGGGAAAAACCGTGACACCACCTCTATGTCACCGTAGTAACACGCTCCCTTGATATAGCGCATCACTGTGGTGACATAGTAGCCAAAAATAATCATGCGCCACCAGCACAGAGCAGTATGGTCTGTTATTGCACCATCATTTTGTAGATGTGCCCACATATACACACATATATAATTATATATATATAATTATATGTAAAATTAAACTGACCAACCTAAAGCAGAAGTTAAAAATCAAACAAGCTGAATGAAAACAAAGAAATGAAAAATGATAAAACTGTCTCTCTCTGGAGCTGCCATCCTAACCAATTCATGCAGATCTCATAGGCTATGAAAGAAAACAACTGATACCAGAGAGTGATGACCAGACAATAATAACTGGGTACAGAGAACAGCAAAGAACACTGAAGAAGGTGACATAATATGAAGATGATCAGAAATGAAAAATGAGGACTAAAAAATGGAGGTGGAAAATAAAACCCCAAAATAATAAATGAAAAACTAACAAACAGTTTTTTCTTTTTTTTTTTTAACAATTAATGAATTTTAAGAAGATTTTTAAATGTCAAGTCCTGTTTGCAAAAGTTTTCATTTTAAGAAAAAAAAATTAATTTATTGGGGTAGGAAGAAGGTTAGCCTGAAATTTCACACATCTCTGGTAAAGTCTTTGCTTTTTTGAAAGTTGGACTTTGACATTGTTCCTAGGCTTGAGACAGCCATTCCATATATATTCACAGCTAGGCATATATGTTACTGTCTGCCTAATAGCTGCTCAATTGCTGCAAGCCCCTTGTTTTATAGAAAAGTTATGTTATTTTTTTGCTGAAATTGTTCTAAAGATTGTGCAAGTGATTTAGTTCAACACACACATTTTATTCTGATTTATTTTAGTGGTGCCTTTAGACTGTATTATGCAAATATTTTCTGTTTATTCATATGAGGAGGGAAGTTGTGGGTGGGGGTCACTGTGGCAGAAAAGAGTGTTACATGATTTCTGCATGTCTGGCAAAATTATATGAAACATGAGCATTCAGGAATATAATCTTCTAAAAGCCTATCAGGATCCTGCCATGGCATCCGTAAATAATTCAAATGGGAATATGTGTGTTACACAAACAGAAGATCTCTCTTCTCTGGCCCAGGTAACTCTGAAATCAGAAGTGGCACATAGTAATCTAGGCATCTGTTAATAGATAACACTCTTACCCATATTGATGTGTTTTCACTTATAAGACAGTTGTATACAGCTTACCAGGGTAAATGTATTATAGTCAATGCTATTGTTTATGGTTACGCCAGGGATGTCCAATGTGTTGCCCCTGTGGGCTGGATCCAGACGCAA
Organism: Alligator sinensis; assembly: GCF_000455745.1. NCBI lineage: Eukaryota > Metazoa > Chordata > Crocodylia > Alligatoridae > Alligator > Alligator sinensis. The sequence goes on along the minus strand of NW_005842334.1, from coordinate 802,596 downwards.
GTGGGGTTTGTGGGCCTAACGACTTGCCTCTGGAGGTGGGGCATTGGCTGGTGGGTACATTTGCTGGAGCCGCTGCATGGGCTCAGCTCCAAAAAGCAGGTGGAAACCAGCCATCATTCACCCCCACACCTTTTCCCTTCCCACTTATTTTAGTCCCCAGTGGCAGCCAAAACCCCAGAATTCAGCAGTAGACAAGCAGGTGAGGGGGCAAGCACTGGCCTGCACCCCCTGTGTTCCAGAGCTACAACAATGCAGCAACTCCAGCAGCTGTGCCAGCAAGCCCCATAGATTGCAATTTAACAACTCCAGGTCACATGAGAACCCCAGGCTGCTAGCTGGACAGTCCTGGTTTAAGCTAAAGACTACATTCCTTACACAAAAAGTGAGTGTAAGCTGTTTGTAGCACTACAAAAAAGGCAAAAAGGTTACAAAATAGTACCTCTTTGAAAGAGGAACTTGGTTTTTTAGCACTCTATAATGCCTATAAAGCAGCATATAGTGCTACAGGGATCTACAGGAACTCCAGCATCCCACAGTCCTCTTTTCTTCCTCTGTACCCCCTTCAAAAGGGAAGAAAGGCTCTTTGAGAGCCCATCCAGTGATGAGAGACCATGCTAGGACCCTGCTACCACCACCACCACTTCAAGAGACCTGGCAACAATTCCCACAGAGGGTACTCTGTCACAGGTGCTGCTCTTGGTACTCTATCTGCTGGCTGTGGAGGCTGTGTGACTGCTCAGTGCTACTAAGGCTAGGGACAGAAATTACACGTAAACCAATTGAAGTGATCGGAAACCAGTTCAAACTTGTAACATGACAGAAGTTCAGTGCACATAAACCACTTTCAAAATGCCTGAAACTGGTTTAAGATAAACCCTGATGGATGTGGTATCAGACTTAAATAAATTTATTGAACTTCTGTCCCAGATCCCCTCCAGATTCAAGTTGTCTGCTCCAGCCAAGCAGGGAGGCATGCTCTAGCACCCCTGGCTTCTGGCCTGGGCCGCTGCAAGCATGTAGCCTCATTTCCAGAATCAGAAGTGAACATCTGTTCACTTGCTTGTTGATTCAATCTATACAGCTTAGACTAACATGTAAAGACTGAATCACTTCAACTTCAGGCTTTTTGATTGTTTGTACTTAGCCTAAGAGACCACTTGTCCTTGACCTCTCCCCGCTACAGGTAGCAAGGGGCTGTCTAGCAGCTGTTGCTTTTCAGGGGACAGAGCTGGCTGCCAGTAACCAAGCAGGGATGCTGGCCTTTTGAGTCAACTTCTGTAGCTCTCCAGCCAGGGGCTGGAATGCCTGTATGCTTCCTTAACGCTATATTTCTGTAGCACGCCAAAGTGCTAATGTGTTGCTCAGTATTAAAAATAAATGCCTGTGTGTACCCATAAGGTGTTGGTAGACTGATCCTGTGTCCATTTAGCATAATCTTAGGATGGTCACTGAAGACAAATTTAATATAATAGCCATGCTCATAATAGACTACAGTATATAAGAGGGTTTTTGCGAAGGTCCTCTGGTTCCTCTCCTTACAATTTACAATTTCTGCTGGAATTGACAGACATCTGCTGTGCTCTACAATGCAAACTTGACTTTTCTTTCTCTTTTTGCATTCTGAAAACCATTTACATCTGATTCCATAACTTTTTATTGTTTACATTATCTCCACTTACTAACTTGCTGTGGGATGCATTAGATATTTCTGTTGCAAGCTGTTTATGATGTACATGATTTTGTTTTGTGGGGAGGGGTGGAGGAGCAATGGTTTATTGTTTCTGATTCCATCTTACCCTCACCAGATCTTTACTAGGTCTTTTAATCAGAATTAAAAGTATGCTTCTGTGTATGCTTCTGTGATAAAGAAGATATGTGTATGCTTCTGTGACAAAGATACAGTATGCTTCTGTGATAACTGAGATAGCTTTTCTTCCTTCCCCTTGCTATTTGCGTAAGTGTTCATTATCAGTAGGTGTGTTTTTATTATTTCCAGTGATTGTATCTTGTGCCTACTGTACATTTTTAGCTAAATCAAGACTTTGAAAAGTCACTACCAATTATATTCTGCTCTTAGATAATTGTGAATAAGTCTTTAAGTATGTTAGGACGATATTGATTGGTTCATGGAAATTAAAAAATCCAGAAGGGGAAAAAATCTGTCCTTCATGTCCTAAGTGCCCAATATTAAAATCTTAATGTTAAGCTCAAGATGACGCATTTTGATTTAATTCAGTTCTTCAGATGATCCATATATTGTAGGCCAAATTCTGTTATCTTCCATTGGTGTGAATCTGGAGTTACTTTGGAAATATGCTATGAAAAAAAGAGCAGAACTTGGCCTTTTTATCAGTTTGGGAAGAATAGATCTGTTGATGTCTGATTTTTAGTGCTGTAAAATGAAATTTGAAGAAAATGTTACAGTAGTTGTTACAGATATCATCATGTGTTTTCTAACCCTAATGTACTGTACCTTTACATTTTCCCCTTTAAGTTTTGTGTTCTGAACTCATGGTTGATTTTTGACTTTGGACAATTTCATGTTCTTTACTTTTATTTCTTTTTTAACCTCTTACTCCTCTCCCTGCCATCTGATAATTTTGAATTGTTTATCTGTATATAGCTATAGACATAGATGCCACTGGCTTAGATGCAGAAGAAAATGATATTCCAGCAAACCATCGCTCCCCCAAACCCAGTGCAAACAGTGTAACATCACCCCACTCCAAAGAGAAAAGAATGCCCTTCTTTAAGAAGGTAACACCAACTTGCAAGCTCCCATCTGTCCACCTGCTCACCTGCACTGCGTCACATTTCTAGTCCTGTTAGCTGTCTGTGTCCTTTGACAAGCCAATAACATGCATGCTTTGTTATTCTTTGTTTCTTTTCCATGCTGCTGTAGCTAAACAGAAGCAGAAATCGGTAAGTTTACATTGACACAACCTGCGTTTATCCTGCCACTGGCATCATTAGCATTATTACCCACAGTCTAAACAGTACAATCATTTCAGAATTAAGGAAGAAACCTAGCTGATAGGCTGCTGATACTTGATTCCATACATTAAGACTAGCATACTAGGTTCAGTTAGTGACTCAGTGAAATGACTCTTACAGTACTTATCCTTTTTGATGGAATAATACGCCACTGGGAATTTCTTTAAACATTCAAGGAAGTAAAATGCTGACAAATCCATATAATGCACCTCTCTAGTGCATGCTTATTTTATCTGTCTTTGTCTCTTTTTTCAAGTTTTTTAACTTATAATTCAGTCTTTTAAAATCATTATTGGACTCTAATCAGATTGTACTTAAAAAAAAGCAAACAAACAAACAAAAAGCCTTCAATTTTTAATTTAGTCAGTATTTAAACTTCTAATCCACTAGGTGCAAAATCTGCAGATGAGCAAGACCATGGAAAACTGCAGACTTGTTTTGGCGGTCTACTGTGAGTTTTTCCTATTGTCATATATAAATTTTTTCCCAAATGTTCTTGCCTTCTCCTCCATCAGTCAGACTATAGCATCTGAACTATTGGAAATACGATTGGCGGTCCCCTACACAGCCAAGGTTTCTTCATAAATTGGCCAGCAAAGGTGCTACAGAACTATTATAGGCACCCTTTTATTGGGGACTGCAAGATGCACATCTTTGATTGGGTATGTTGTTTATCAGGAAAATATCTAGCAACAGCAATATCAAGCCAAATACTTTCTTTTTCTTTTTCTTTTCTCCTTCCTTCCTTCCTCAAATTCCCTTGGATTTTCTTCATTTTGTTTTTAACTACATACATACATCCACACTTAACAGACGGTCAGTACTGTATGTAATGCTGATGAAGCAGTGTCAGCAGCTCTATGGATACATCTAGACACACTAATGCAAAACTTCTCTATCTTACTCATTTATGCTTCCTCAAAGAATATTAGATTCTTCCTGCCTGAAGAAGGTTCCATTGCTTGTTTCAGTGAACTCCTTTCCTAAACAACACACTTATTATTCCCACTTCTTTACAGAATTGAATGGCAGTTTCTTTGTTCTGAACAAATCTTTTAATTAATCATAATTTAGCTATCAAACTTGCATATGATAAGCAAAATTAAGACTGACATCTCTCTTGGATACTATCAAGGCAAGCCTCTAAACTTTATCTCCAAAAGGACAACCATAGAGGCAGGAGTGTAGCTGATTCTGTACCTCTCTTCATTTTTTGCTTTCACTCATAATCCCAAAATCATTACAAGCGATGGTGGTGATTTATAAATATGTGGCCGATGGTCCTAGTAACTATATGGACACCTACAACTCACTTCATACAGTGAAGTCACTGAACAGGCATCAGATAATAAAACTTCTGCCACTTCTGCTGTGGGGCATGTTCGCAACAGGGATCTGACATGTGAAAGTTCTGTAGTTGTTACCATGAATATAACATTAAAAATACCAGGAAACAAAAAACACCTTCCCAAAGAAACCCTCTGAGTTGCTGCAATATAGGTTTAAAAAAATAAAGCACCCATATTCCATCAAATAAGGTAATTTCTGTATCTTCCCTAATTTTCAAGTACATTAACTACTAGCATGAGTGTAGTTTCATTGATAGCCACCTTATACAAAAGATCTTTTGCATCAGAGCATTGACCCCATAAGCACTTATGGCCTGTAATGCACGTTTCTAAGGGGCATGTCTCAAATGCATGCAAGTATCAAATTATTTACATTCCTGGTAACAAAAGTTGACAGGTTATATCTTCATGCTTATACATCATAGTTACAAGCTTATACTTTGAAACATTTTAAGTTAAATCCTGCACCATGAAAAAATAAATTCAGTTCATGTGCTTATGATGTCTTGGGCACAGGTATTCATTCTTATTATATTACCAATTATGTGATGAAGCTACAAGTAAAAAAAAGAAAAAACAAAAAAAGAAAATTGGTCACAAGATTTTTTTTCATGTCTTAGACTGCTTTAGACTGCTGCTTGTGTAGCATTTTGTGCTGTCACTGTATTAATGTTTGTCTTTGTTTTTTGTGTTTGGAAATGTTGGAAGAAATTGTTTTACCTTTTGTGATTAATTTTGGGACATGTTGAGTACTGTAATAATGAACAATAACAGTATTTTTGATGTTGACTGATGTATTTGTACTATGTAGGCCTTTGAAAAATATATCTGGCATACCTCCTTTTAAGATTTTTCCAGGTTGGTGGTTTTGAATTTGAAACATTTTTCCGTAAAGAAAAAGCAAAAAGAACTAAAAAAAGATTAATGCTTTTTTTTTTTTTTTTATAAGCCAGGTTTGATATAGTCTTGGTAATGTTTTGTGAAAAACAGTTTGATACAAAACTGTTTGATTCTTTTCCTCTACCATATTTGGTTTTAAATTTACAAGATTTTGGCAGCCTTTTGAAAGATGCAATGTTCTCACCCATGTGTTTAAAATACATTACCCAAACATTCATAAATTGTGCATGATACATCAGTGAATTGACCCTTTTGGGTATCAATAAGAATCACTTGTATTAAAAGCTCTATTTATACAAACACTCTGTAAATACTAACATCTATCATTGTTTTGATTTCATTTCCTAGCAATGGTTACATTTAGTTTAGAATTTGTAGGTATGAATATGGTAATGTATATTATAAGCACTTCTATGGGAATTTACAGTGGTGTCACTATGGTTTATTAAGTGAGGCAGAAATACATAAAAGGGAAATTGCTATACTCCTATTTGCTCTCTCCTTCCCTTCCTCTCCTTTGTATAATAGCCATTATAGAATATCATAATGCAGTGATAATATTTTGATAGGAAACTTCTGTGATCAACTCAGATGTCCCAACTCTTCAGTCAGGCAGACCAAGTAAATAGTCAGAAATAGTCCCTTCCATTAACCACACAAGTTATGGCAGAGAGAAGTTGCTTTGTGGAAAAACTTTCACAACTACACCGGGAGAACCAGAAGGGAGAGCAATGAAAGCAACATTTAGGAGGAGTCTTTTGCAAAAAATAAAATGTGCATTCCCCACTCCCCTCTCCTCCCCCTTTTCCATCCTCCCAACCCCAATTAGTAGCACACTCTTTGGGTAATATCTGCCCATTTTTAAGAAGAAGAAAGAAAAAATCTACATCTCCTTATTCCCATGTTAGTGACATCACTGGAAATTCAGAGTTACTCACAATGTAACTGAAGCATTACTGATATTGCAAATGTTGTGCTGAGATTCTGAAAGTCTTTTCTTTTTATGCAGACCGAGCACATCCCTCCTTATGATGTAGTGCCTTCTATGAGACCAGTAGTTTTAGTGGGGCCTTCCTTGAAGGGATATGAGGTAAGTGATTACTACTGATTTTTTTCATTTTGTCCAAGAAATGAACAGTATTTGTTTTAATGGTTTTAAGATGAATAAGAAACAGCATCAATTAATGCCACAAGAAAATCAGGCAAAAATATAAGAGAATACAGGGCAATTTTTTTAAATGATCTTTTTACTTGTTCTTGGAATTCAGACACGAGAAGCTAAAGTGTTCAGACTGTATATTTGTGTGTTACATGTTCATACCATGCCATCAGGAAACATGAGTTTGAAATAAACTTTGAACTACTTATTAGCTATATTTTTACAGTGATTTTTTGTAATATTTATTTCACGTGCAGAATTTTAATCCATTGTTTGTTTACTTTCAGGTGACAGATATGATGCAAAAAGCATTATTTGATTTTTTAAAACATAGATTTGAAGGGCGGTAAGTACTTTGTAATCTAGATTACTTGAAGATAGTTCTTATTTTGAATTGTCACATCACCAAAAAATAATGACTTTCACACCAGGATGCTGATGGAAGAGTATTTTGAACTTAAAGTGCAATTCAATGGTAGACAAATTCTTGCAGTCAGTTGGGGTAGGTAGTCAAAGCTTCACTAGCAGAGAAAATAATAAGGATGGGAAGACTCTAAGAAGAAAAGGATGGCTGCTTTTCTAAAGGTGGTAACTGAAATCCCAAGTGGATAGCCCTTGACCCATTGTTTTTGTGTAAGTGTGGCAAAGGCATAAGCTGACAGAAAGGCTCGTTTGGTTAACCTCATATGATTTAAATGCATATTTCATATGTAATAGTTTCTGTACATGAATAGAGTCTCCACGTTGGCTCAGAGTGGCACTGCGTGTTCTCGGTTTCTAAACATGGAGAGCCTCAGAGCACGTCCAGGATTGCTCCAGACTACTCATCCCTTCCTCCAGCCATCTCCTCTGCTTAATTTCCAGACTTGGGCACAAACAGAACCGGCATGAATGCATGAAGTTTATTTCTTGGTAGCCATCCTAGGCTCACTGTGGAGGCTGTATGGATGCAGCTATGTATGCTCTTCACAATTAAGAATGGATGAGGCGAATGACATCAAAATCTGACATAATTTATAGTTATATTGGGAATAATAAAGGGTAGAAACCATTCTATCTAGCATGTAAGAAAGAAACTGGCAAAAACTTGAAAATGGAATTCTTGTTTTGTAAGGTATAAATCTGTTGGCAGATGGGTATAACAAACCCAGTAGTCCAAATTAGAGTTTGGATTTCCATGATTTTATGGAACAATCTGTTAATGCTATGACAAGAGTCACAGTATTTGACTCCATATATAGCTGTAGTCAGACCATGGCTAAATTATAAAATTATATTGCTATTCTGCACTGTAAAATAATTTTGTTTTCATCTATTAACTACATTGCATACTGAAGGATTTTACACAAAATATATTCAATTACTTTTCTCAATCAGAGAATTGAGACTTGATTGTGTTTTAACTGAATTGCATCCAATGTACTTCTAGAGAAGAGTACAGCTTTTCGTTCTTATGACATCCATTTCCTTCTTTTTACAAGGCAAATAAAATTATACAAGGAGGAAAGGGGAATGGGATAAGCCTGATTTAACTCTTCTGTTTGGAAGAATGTGACCTCTCTTCAGGCCTGAGAGGCCAAAACATTTTGAGAAGGAGCTAAGCCAAGGGGTGCAACTTGGCTCTAGATACCAAAACAAGCTGAGCTAACTGTTTTCATAGGGAAAAAACACATATGAATGATTATGTAGCAAGTCACTGGGAGCAACTGGAAGTAAACATTTGCTTCATCCTCGCTTGCAAACACAAAGTTGAGCCTGTGAGGCACTTGGCCCCTGGCCTTCGCTGTCTTGTCTGCTCATACTTTCACTTTAATGTTCAGTAGTATGAAACATTTAGTGTATTCATGAATCTTTTTTGGCAGTTAAATATAAACTTTGGTCCCTGTTACAACTTCCACTGACAATGTGATGGCTAAATCATAGCCATGTAGTTGTACCGCAGCATACGTCTGGGTACAAAGCATTGTCTTTAGCTTGCTTACTCAGTGCATATCGTTGTGAATGCAGTACCTGAGTTCTGATACCCTAATCAAGATTAGGAGAGAGAGGCAAAAGGTTATTTCTTATAGGACAAATTGTACATTTTCCTGGCAGATATATGTAGAAGGCAGCTTGAGGGGCTGTAAAGCACTGCAAAGTTAGCCTTGCCATGTTTCTTTTTAGTCATCCTAGTAGCAGGTATAGAGAAAGCAGGTGGGGTCACCTTCTAAATACATAAGCCCTAGGAGTCCAAAGGGAAGACAAGTCTATATTCCACAGAGCTCTGCATTCCATTCACCTTGACAGTGTGGCTCTTGAAGTCAATAGACAAGTTGTCATAAGATATTGTGCAAAAGGGGAGAGATTTGCACGTATAGAAGCACATATAGGCTAATTCAGATAGTCAAAAAGCCCAAGGCTGAATTGATTCAGACTTTGCAAGTTTCTCTAAGCTGCATAGATTGAACCGATAAGCAAGTAAACTGACATTCACTTTTCAAACAGGAAAGGTAGCCAGACCCCCTGCAGTGGCCCATACCAGTACTTGGGGGGCACTAGAGCACACCTCCCAGCCTCCTGGCCATGGCAGAGAGCCAGAAGCTGGGTGATTCCCCCAACCATGCCCCTTCCTCAGCCTCTAGGTGGTTGAGGAAAGGGTAGCAGGGAACCCACCCCTCCAGTCCGGTACTGGATCCCTCAGCTGGGAGCAGCCCAGCGTGGGGGGTTGCGGGGAAGAGCCCCAACCAAGGGCTTTATTCTGCCTGCCTGGAGTTGGGAGAGGGGCTGGAGTCCCTTAGCCACAGCCTCTTCTTGGCCTTCAAGCTGGGTCAGAGGGAGGGGGTAAGAGCCTGACTCCTGGCTCTGGGAATGGAGTCAAGCCCCATTGTGGGCTTCTATCCCCCCCCCCCCCAGCGTGTGGCGCTTTTACCCCCCCCCCCCCCCAGCTGGCCTGGAGGGTGGGAAGAAGGGGGTGTAGCTCCCAGCTCTGAGGGCAGAGTCTAGCCCCCCGCTGCTGGCTTCTTCCCCCACAAACATTGCAGGCATGTCTCCCACCTCCTGGCTCGGGGACGGGAAGGGGGGGGGGCAGAGTCAAGCCCCCATTGCAGGCTCCCACCCCAATTCCCTGTGCTGGCAGCACCTGGCTGGGGTCTGGTTCTGCCCCCCACCCCTGGTGGAAGCATCTGGTCTGGGGTCTTGTGCCAGGCTGGAAGGGTGGGTTTTACTAGTGGAGCTGTCTCTGCCTCCCCCCCTGCCCCCCCCGCCCCCTGCCGACTTCCTCAGCCAGCGAAAGGAGTAATAGTGCTCTGACTGGGGAGCAGAGGGGTGGGGCAGAGCAGAGGGGTGGCTGCAAAGTATCCTGGCATACTGGGGAATTGTGAGTTAATTTGAACTGGGAGGGGATCTGGGAGAGAAGTTCCATAAACCAGGTGACCTAAATCAGTTAAGTCTGGTACTACATCCAACCAGGTTTATCTTAAACCAGTTTCAGCTATTTTGAAAGTGTGTTGAACTTCTGTTACAGGTTTAAATTGGTTTCTGATCACTTAAACCAGTTTGTGTACATTCTATCCCTAGCTATAGTGTTTATCGCAGCATTGACTAAGATCTAAGTATCTGCTTTAACTTTCTTCCTGCAGAGAGAACAGTATCACCCAGGTCATGTCTATATAGGACCAGGCGATGCCATATCAAGACAAGCTGCTTCTCTGCTGAGATATGCTATACCCTGGGTGCATCTACAGGTGTGCTTTAATGCACACTAGCCTATTTTAATGCGCATAAAAGCAGCAGTAAAAAACATGCTATTTAGTTCATGCGCATTAAGACAGGCTAATGAGTATTTTCTTATTACCTCACAATGGTACTAAACAATGCACATTAACTAAAGCGCATAAATGCATGTGCAGACACACCCCTTGTGTAGCGTACCTGTGTACTAGCTCCAGAACTGGAAGCAGAGTAGCCGCTTTGGGGAGGTGCTGTGTATGTTTCACTAAGCCGTGTGTGTGCTGTGTCAGCTAAGAGGCAGTTAAGAAGCTTACTGATTCACATGCAGCACCTCAACACCTGGCTATATTGCTTCCAGCTCAGCAGTTGGCATACGCAGAGTAGGTATAGTATGTTTCAGTTTAGTACGGTTTTGTGTCACAAGGAAAATGCACCTCCTTGTGGTCCTCTCAGCCTTTTACTATTAACTGACTGCCTTTTATCTTTGCTTTCCTCCATGATAAATGACACGCCATTTTCTTCAATTATGTTTTACAGTATATCAATCACACGGGTTACAGCAGACATCTCGCTTGCCAAACGCTCAGTATTAAACAATCCTAGTAAGCATGCGATAATAGAACGATCTAACACAAAATCAAGCTTGGGTGAGTATATGCTGTATGATGATAATCAGTAATTGGCACTCAAATACAATCCCCTCAGTTTATATCTAGAACACAGGGTAATCCATTTTCTCTGCTGTGAAAAGAGCAATCATTACAGCCATGGTATCAACAAATCAGAGATCCTAACAGCAGAAGTATTTCTAAGAGAAAATAAGTGTAAGTACTGATTTGGGGTTGTCCTGTACCTGTTAAGGTTTAGCATTAGATTTGTTATTTCTAGGTCATAATGTCAATGGGAATACACCTTTGGATAAGTAAAGCTGAAATATTTAAACAGCTGCTTAGGTGGGTTCTTTAAAGTTGGGGAAAGGGAACCTGACCTTTACTAGAGTGCCCATTATATTTACTGGTATTTTTTAAATTTATTTTTCAACATTGAGTTCTCTGAGGAATTTATCTAAGTGTGTATGTGTGTGTGTGTGTGTGTGTGTGTGTCTGTCTGTGTTTGTATGCAGTGTTAATCTTTAAGTAATGTTAAGGGTTATACAAAAACCTAAAAAAGCCTATATTCACATTCTGCCAGGTTCTCAGCATACATATTGATAGTTGACTATTTTAAATTGAGTCTCCCGAGTTGGAGCTTTGTATAAAGGTGTAAATATTCATTGGGCCAGACAAGGAAACCAATTCAGTACCTTTTGTGCTAAGGACACTCAAATGAGATATAGTATACCCACGGTCAAGTCTCTGCTCCAGATCTTCAAGAGCAAGGACTTGAACCTAGATATATTACATCCAGGTTAGCATCCAAACCAATGCATAGTGGCAGTTCACTTGTTTGCTTCTTTGCCTGTCTCTTGTTCTTTGTGAAAAACTTTAAGAAGTCTCATTTTTGCTGTAATGCAGAATTTAAAAATATTTTGAAATAATAGTATCATAAGATCATAGGTAAGTAGGGTTGGAAATTATAATGAGGTAATTTATTCCAGCCTTCTGCTCAAGACCAGGATTATCCCTGGTTAAATCATGAAAACTTTTGTGAGATAATAACGTTGTTTCTCATTCCACTCTATTGAATATGGTTTTAATGAATCTGTGTTTTCATTTGTATTTTTACCATTTACCAGTGTGTAATTTTTGCTTTTCTTAGACTGGACTACTGTAAATTTGAAATGTATATTTGATTTTCTTATAATCTTGCTTTAGAAAACTCATGCATGAGATGTTGGCTAGCAAATGGAATTGTATATTGAGAAAATGTATTTATATAAATATCTGATGATTGCTAAATAAATTTCATTTTGACTGTTTATATTTGCTCTTTGATAAATTTTGTTCATATGAACATTCATGTAACTGAATTTAGGCTGGTGGCCAAAGTTTATTTAATCATTTAATTAAAAGATGAAGGACAATTTGTTTTGAGCAAAAGTGAAAGTTGATTATAAGAGGGAGGCCATCCAGTCATGGAACAGAAACATGATCATAGTGATCCATTTGATAAATATATTGAGTCATGAATATCTAATACTAGATGGATGATCATAGCAGCAAGAAAATCATCTATCTGTTGCACAGGTTAAAAATAATTTCATACCTATCAATCTATCACCAGCATTTATCTTTCAGAAAATTCCATGTTCATCCATTAATATGCAAAAAAATTTTTTTTAATCTGTTGTTCACTGAATTGTTCACCCAGGTACAATGGCAAACTTCAGCCATTACAACTGCAACATCTTTCCTTGGGACATGCAGTCTTTTCAGTAGAGGTACTTAAAATGCAACTGCTACCATTATCTCAGTTGCTACAATACCAAGAAATGTGTGTGTGTGTGTGTGTGTGTGTGTGTGTGTGTGTAACAGGTAGGACCTGTTATGAAGGTTGGCTGTTGTAGACGTTTGTTTTCAGTTGCTGATAACTGCCAAATTTTTACTGTAATTTTAGAAATGTTATATGCCTCAAGTTGATTTTTCCTGGAAATTTCAGGTACAGCAGTTTAACTCTTTCCAGGAATGAGGCTAAGGAGAAATATATTTTACTCTTATTTTTGAAAGGCTAATAATAGTTTAGCTTGTAAATGCCAATGGCCCTCCTGTGTTTGATATCATTGATATGCTTCTTGACATCCTTACAAAAAAAATACCAAAATATGGTCAAATTATAAGCCTATGAAAAATTGTAATGTGCATATGCTATATAGAGTCTCAATAATGTTTAACAGATAAATCCTCTCAAGATGCCCAAAATGAGTATGCTCCAACGTGGGGCTGAGTAGGACTTTTCCTAGAATTACACGTGTGTTGCTCTGGACTGGGTCAAGTCACAGCTAACACTAGAACAAAGACCAGGGAGTCTCTGCCCTCCACCCTCCCTCCCTCTTCTCTGAGTGCTAACTTAATGACTCCAGACAAAACAGAGGAGCTGGCAGATTTGAATGAAGCTAGACTGGAAGACTCAGGAGTAGCTTGAGACTAATAGCATTATGGGGGTTAGAAGGAAATTAGTACTAGGATATGAGGTAGAGGAAGGTTGGGACTGGCTGTGTGAGGATATTGGCACATGGCTGGGAACTGAGACTGGGGCTATGGAGAGATTGGGCCTGGTTAGGCAAGGACATTGGGATCCAGGGATGGAAATGGTGTAAAGAACTTAGGGTTATAGAGTCAGGGAAAGATTTAAATCAGATGAAGAGCTGGTGGGGGAAGGTTGGACTGGCTGGGTATGGGAAATAAAAGCCAGTGAGGCAAGAAAGGAGGTGGCTAAAGTATTATCTATGTTGTGGGAGATCCAAATTCAAATCTCTGTTCTGCCTAATTTAGGCCAGGGATTTGAACATCTGCCACTTATCACTGGTGTACTTTGACCATTGTTCTGTAGAATCGGTCTTTCTCCAGCACAATGCATATTAATTTCTTTATAGAAAGAGGAACTGCTCAAGCAAAAAAGATGGAGGGAGCCCCATCCTAGACCATCCTACAAGCTAGTAGTTAGGGCTTTCACCTGGGATGTAGTAAATGGAAGTTTAAATCAAACTGAATCAGGCAGAACAAATTCTTGAACACTGGTCTCTGACATCTCTGGTGGGTACCCTAACTTTTGCCTATTCCAGGGCGGGCTCCCTGTGGCTTTCCATGAAAAACCTCCAAAAGTCTTATATTCTTCAAAAACTAGAAAATTATCATGGGATGGGAAGATTGTTTTCTCCTAACTCTCCCATGACAGTTAAATTCTGTCCTGCAGAATGGGATTCTCCACATAGTTCCCATGCTGGTCAGGTCCAGAATTTTCACAGAGGATGACAAAGTTGGGGTTCCTCATCTTCTCTATGCCTGACTTAAAACCCTGGGGTGCCTTTTTCACCTCAGTCTTCACAGGCAAGGTCAGCTCCCAAACTACTGCACCTGGCAGCACAGTTTTGGGAGGAGGTGAGCAGCCAACAGTGGTGAAAGAACAGGTAGGGACTATTTAGAAAAGCTGGACATGTACAAGTTCAACAAGCTGGATGGGATGCACCCAAGGGTGCTCAGGGAGTTGGGTGATGAGATTTCAGAGCCGCTGGCCATCATCTTTGAAAATTTATGGTGATCAGAAGAGGTCCCGAATGGCTGGGAAGGGGCAAACACAGTGCCCATATTTAAGAAAAGGAAAAATCTTTCCCTGGAAAAAACCTTTCTGTCCCTGGAAAAATCGTGGAGCAGATCCTCAAGAAATCCACTTCTAAGCACTTGGAGAAGAAGGTGATTAGGAACAGCAAGTATGGATTCACCAAAGAGAAGTCATGCCTCACTAACCTGATTGCCTTCTAGGACTAAGTGACTGGTTCTGTGGATGTGGGGAGACCAATGGATGTGGTATATCTTGATTTTTAGCAAGGCTTTTGATATGGTCTTCCACAACATTCTCACAGGCAAGCTAAGGAAGTATGGGCTGGATGAGGAGACAAATTGGAGGATTGGGGCAAAAGTAATCTCATGCGGTTCAATGGGGTCTCTGGTGCGCCAGCTGGAGGAGCTCCAGGCCACAGTCCAGAGAATGCGTGCCATCAGGGACTGCGAGCAGGAGATAGACTCCTATTGCCAGGCCCTTCTCCCCTGGGAGGCAGAGGGTAGACCACAGTCCCCCTCCACGCCAAAGGAGGACTTTGGGACCTCCTGCTGTGTCCAGCCAGTGCATGGACCAAGGTGGTCAAGGGCCCTAAGGCCCGCCGCACCAAGTCCCCTACCCCACCAGAACTGAGCAACAGGTACGCACCTCTTGCTGCCCCAGCAGAGCCTGCTGAGTTGCTGGCCTCAACAGGCAACATGGTCCCAACTGCAGCTACCGCCCCTGCTCTCCCCAAGACAAAACGTAAGGTGTTTGTTGTGGGAGACTCCCTCCTGAGGGGGACTGAGGGGCCAATCTGCCACCCCGACCCCTTAGCCCGGCAAGTCTGCTGCTTCCCAGGGGCCCGCATCCGGGACATTACGGAGAGGATCCCAAAGCTCCTTAAACCCACAGACCACTATCCCATGCTCCTTATTCATGTGGGCACCAATGACACTGCTCGGAGCACTCCCAGCCAGGTCATGAGGCGCTACAGGGATTTGGGAGCGGGGCTTAAGGGTCTGGGGGCACAGGTGGTGTTCTCGTCGATCCTCCCAGTCTCAGGCTATGGGCTGAGAAGGGACAGGAGGATCTATGTGGTCAACCAAAGACTGCAGCGCTGGTGTCGTCAGGAAGGCTTTGGCTTTCATGACCACAGCCCGCTCTTTGGCGAGAGACGCAGCAAGCTGCTGGGAAGAGATGGCCTCCACCTCTCTCCCCTAGGGAGGAGGCTCTTCTCAGCCAGACTGGCTGACCTGCTCCAC
>NW_005842334.1:777132-784982 GCF_000455745.1 Alligator sinensis | reverse complement strand
CCTGCCTATGCAGGGGGTCAGACTCGATGATCTCAAGCAAATCCCGGGACGTCTCAAGCAAATCCCGGGACGTCTCTCAAGCAAATCCCGGGACGTCATTCTCCCCCTGTACTCGGCCTTAGTGAGGCCGCAGCTGGAGTACTGTGTCCAGTTTTGGGCTCCACAATTCAAAAAGGATGTGGAGAAGCTTGAGAGAGTCCAGAGAAGAGCCACGTGCATGATCAGAGGTCAGGGAAGCAGACCCTACGATGACAGGCTGAGAGCCCTGGGGCTCTTTAGCCTGAAAAGGCGCAGGCTCAGGGGTGATCTGATGGCCACCTACAAGTTTATCAGGGGTGACCACCAGCATCTGGGGGAACGTTTGTTCACCAGAGCGCCCCAAGGGATGACGAGGTTGAATGGTCACAAACTACTTCAAGATCGTTTCAGGCTGGACATAAGGAAGAATTTCTTTACTGTCCGAGCCCCCAAGGTCTGGAACAGCCTGCCACCGGAGGTGGTTCAAGCGCCTTCATTGAACACCTTCAAGATGAAACTGGATGCTTATCTTGCTGGGATCCTATGACCCCAGCTGACTTCCTGCCCTTTGGGCGGGGGGCTGGACTCGATGATCTTCCGAGGTCCCTTCCAGCCCTGATGTTTATGAAATCTATGAAACAAGGACAAATGCAAAGTCCTGCACTTAGGACGGAACAATCCCATGCACCGGTACAGGCTAGGGACTGACTGGCTGGGCAGCAGCTCTGCAGAAAAAGACCTGGGGGTTACAGTGGAGAAGATGCTGAATATGAGCCAGCAGTGTGCCATTGTTGCAAAGAAGGCTAACGGCATACTGGGCTGCAGTGGTAGGAGTGTTGCCAGCAGGTCAGGGGAAGTGATTATTTCCCTCTATTCAGCACTGCTGAGGCCACATCCGGAGTACTGTGTTCAGTTTTGGACCCCCAATACAGAAAGGATGTGGACAAACTGGAGAGAGTCCAAAAGAGGGCATGAAAATGGTGAGGGGGCTGGGGCACATGATTTGTGAGGAGAGGCTGAGGGAAGTGGGTTTATTTAGTCTGGAGCAGAGAAGACTGAGGAGATTTAATAGCAGCCTTCAACTATCTGAAGTAGGGTTCAAAAGAGGATGGAGCTCAACTGTTCTCAGTGGTGGCAGATGACAGAACAAGGAACAAGGGACTCAAATTTGCAGCAAGGGAAGTTTAGGTTAGATATTAGGAAGAATTTTTTCACTTGGAGGGTATTCAAATCCTGGAACAGGTTATCCAGAGAGGTGGTGGAATCTCCATCCTTGGAGGTTTTTAAGACCTGGCTAGACAAAGCTTTGGCTGGGATGATCTAGTTGGGGATGGTCCTGCTTTGAGCAGGGGGTTGGACTAGATGACCTCCTGAGGTCCCTTCCAACCCTAATTGTATATGATTCTGTGGTCCCAGCTGCAGAAGTGTGAAGCAATATGCAGCTGGGAGCTAATGAGTGCTGTGCATTGGAACTGATCGAAAAGGATTTTCTGTCCAAAAATGAGGATTTACTGAATCGGAAAGTGCCATAGAAACTTACTGATTTTAATAAAAATCTGATGGAATCCTTGTAGTTTTTACCTTGTAGGACTCTGACAGAAGTCTGTATAGCTACCTGGCAGTTTGCCTACTCAGCCCTCATCATTTCAGGTCTCCAACTTCTTAAAAACACATCTTGTGCGTTCCCTCCTGTCATCAGCTCTGTTGGTCTTATTCCTTACTCCCATACTTTGAGGGAAGGGAATTCCCTCCCCTGCCTTCCTCCTATTATCAGTGGATTTCCTTTGCTATGAAGCAGCACTTAGAAATAGGGAAACCAGAAATTGATGGAGACTCTGGCATGATCCTGAATTGGAATATTCTTACACTTCAAAAAAGAAAATTCCAAGATACAAGATTTTATCCTGTTTTAGGGCTAAACAAAATCATACATATTCAGAATTGCCCATGGGACTGCAGAAACTCCAGTAGGAAATGTTCAAAGCAGGCACCTAAAATTAGTGGGAAATCTTTTTACTTTAATATCTCTGTTGTTATCACCTGTAAAAGGGGGCGCCTCTCCTGTTAGATGCTATGAGAACTCCTTATGAAAACTACTGTGTAAGAGTTAAGTATTCTTATTATCATACCTATAGATTAGTAAATATACCTTTATTAAACTGTCAATAGAAGTCGAGATAATTTATTGTCCTTTGGTCCTAACTTCCTAGCCCAAGATCTCATAAACTTGATGGGTGCATTCCCACGAACATGCACATGCAGGGGCACACATTTCCCGTGGGACAAATAGCAGCGGCACATATTTGTGCCACTGTTATTTGGCCCTGGGCACACCCCTGCATGTGCATTCCGGTGCATGGCAAAGGGACCCAGGTGGACTTAGGGGAGGCTGGGGTCAGCACCTGTATTAGGCCCAGCAACCTTATTTGGGATCCTGGGGGCCTCCCACGGCAGCAGTGGTGTCAAGCCAGCTGCTCGGAGCCTGGCTGGCATCCAGAGCTTGAACCCTTGCCGGCCTGTTTCTGCTAGTGCACACTGCTGCCAGGTGTGCTACACCATTTTTTCTAATGGTGTTTTTTTTTTACCACTGGAATTTCCCAGTGTCAAAAGAACCTTGCCATGCTGCAAATGGCTTGGAGGAGCCACAAACCACTCATGCAGATGTACCTGATACCTCCCCTCCTCCCCCTTTTATTTAGATGCCTTCTCTTACTATTCCCTTGCCTCATCTTAGTTGTTCTGCTGTCACTAGGCAATATTTTGCAATACTGCAATAATAACAAAATCATACTAGTCATGGAATCCATCAGCTTTCTTAAGCAGATCTATAATTACTTGGTCTTGGTCATACTGAAGGCATATAGGAATTTCTCTCATTTGACTTAACCATAGTGAAGTTTGGTATTTTTTTTAATGAAAGGAAAACATTTTAACTTAAAAAACAAACTTCATTGGAACTTAACAGCATTTTTATTTTAAATAGTTTTTATTTTTAATATAATCAAGATAGCAAGCATCATTAGAATGAGTAAGAGTACATTCAGGGTTGAATTTAATTTTTAGGGCAAAAGTCCATTTTAACAGGTTTATTTGCATAAACAAGATTTGCAACCACAGTTGGCACCCAAAGAAACTGCATTTCAAGCTTACAGCCAGGATTGGTTTTTGCAAATAAGTGCTTTACTGACAAATAGCAGTTTTGGAGTGGCCAACGCACATTTCATCACTTTTCAGCTAGATTTCATCAAATAGTTCCACAAAAACAATTTTAAAATGGCAAAAAGTTTAGAAATCATTGAAATACTTCATTTTGGTTCAAACATACCTTTCAGAAATGTAGGAACATTTCATTTTGGGCATGTACTAAAAAGCAAAAAATGTTTAGATTCACAAAGTGATGCTGGTGGTATTCCTTTTACCTGCTAACTCAAGAGGTTAGAGCATTCACCATACTGTAGGATTCAGCCCCACTTTTTTTACAAAACTACCTCTCCTGTTAAGTGGCACCTATCGGTGTTAATTAGAGTGTTATTTTACATTAAATACCAGTGAACTCAGTCCACCTCCCATGTGAATTCTGGCCTCCCATTCTTCCGGTGTCTCAGTGAAAATTCAAGTATTTTATAGAAAGAAGAACAATGCAGATAGGAGAGATAAAGGGGGACCCACCCAGAACATCTTTTAACCAGGAGTTAGTATACTCATCTTGGTGGAGACCCCAATTCAAAATCAGTCCATACCTGGCTTAAAGCAGAGATCTGAATGGGTCTTCCATTTCCCAGGAACCACTTGGTTTAGGATATTTTGGACTGAGTTGTTGTCCATGTCTCCTGTTGCTACTATTCCAAGTTACATAAAATACTTGAATAGTAGTCCAGTAATACTTAAATAGTATTTAATAATAATTCACTGACAAAGGGACTGGGACCCATGTATTTGTTTCAACATTTCGTAAATAGTTTGATTGAAAATGAAATGTTTTGAAGATCCCGCCTTGAGTAGGAGGCTGGACTAGATGACCTCACGAGGTCCTATTTTTCTGTTGTTCTATGATTTTTTTTTCATTTCAGTGGGAAAGTCCAAAAAATGTTTTGGGAGGTTTAGATGGCAGGGTTTCTTTTTTCTTGTTTCAGTGTTATAAAACTCATTTATGCCTACAGCCCCAGGGAAGAGTAAATCAAATACCTCATGGTCAGAAGACTGATTCTGACCACATTCTCTCCTGCACACACATGTTCTGCCTGTCCCATGTGAGGCTGGTCCTCAACCCTTTGAAAATGAATCACTATTTTTTTTACTTTAAATAGTATTGTCAGGCTATTCCTTTTATTTATATCATAGTCTCTTAAGAGGAAGGACAGAAAATTAATAAAGTGACTAAAAAGCTGTTCTACATACATGCTCAATAAAGTCCAATTTCACTGGGAACATAAGCCAAACTCTTTAGACAATAATTTTTACCATGCCACCTAGCACATGGCTTTATGGCATATAAATGTATTGCAGAAGGAATGAACTGAGCAATAGGGACCAGGACTGATTGAACTGGTAGAGCAGAGCAACCTTCAAGAAGACATATACAGAAATAGACAGCAATAGACAGAAAGCACAGCCAGAGTAAAGAACTGTACTTGAGCAATCAGATATTCCTTATGAGTCTAGCATTATACTCCTGTTCCATCTGAACTGGAAGTTTGTCTGAATAAGGACTGGGTAAAAAATAGACTTGAGGATCTGACTCATCAAACACTAAGGCTATGACTTAATATTTCTCAGTTTCTGAGAATTTTAATTCAAGATTAATCTGTCTAAGAATTATATCAAAATACTGCCTAGATCAAAAAAAATTTTTACACGTTGTTTCCAAAAGACAAGAAAGTTTTAATAATCTCTTTCGAAAACTGGTTTTGGACATGAATACAATTGCATGCCTAAGGGACATGTTTGCTTGTCACTAATGTCTGTATGTTTAATATACGAACTATCAATATTTAAAGGGAAAAATATACGCAAGGGAAGGGGCAGTACATTTTCCAATTGCTTGAAAACGAGTCTGTTATTTTGAGAAAAGGCTCTTTTCTCAAAAAATGTCACAGTATGTGGTTAAAAGTTACTGACCTGAAAATCAGTCTTAAATTGGCATATACATGGCTATTTAAGTTCCACTGTGTGCACGTCATTTGCAAGAAGCTGCCAAACCAGCTTTGTTTTCTGTTATGTTTTTTAGCATTCATGACCCAAATCTCTTTTCTTGTTTGTTCCTGTGTATGTTACATTTGTTAATACCTTATCTCATTCTGTGTACATTGTATAAGAACCTGATTGTCTTGGCTTTTTCCATTTTTGCTTCATTAATGCCCTCCCTTTCCAGATGTTTTGGGTATGTATATAAGCTTGCAAATTATTTTTTTTGTTGCTGTTTTGTGTTCAGTGCTGTATTGTACTTAGCCACTGCCTAATAACTGGTTTTAAACCAATAAGCACAAGCGAATGCTATACTATGTACTGATTTTTTTCCTATCAAATATTACCTTTTTCTTAATTTATTTAAAAAATAGTAAACATAGGGTCCAGATTGACAAGTACATTTTAAGAAATTTTCAAATATAATTGTCTAAACTGTATGTACAAAACTGCATGCACATGTGCGCATGTGCTTGCACATGCGCGCGCGCAGGCACACACACACACACACACACACAAGTGAATGTTCACAGAAAAGAGGCTTTTTTTTTTATTAGTTAATCACATGGCCAGATGACTGTAAATCCCGTTATCTGCTTTGCACCCTTACCTATACCTCCATATGCAACAACCTGTCTGTGGTTATAAGCACATATTTTGCATATATCATAGGAACATATGACTGGAAGGGGGTTCTCAGGCCAATGAATCCAAGCCCTTGTACTTACAGAGAATTGCTATCTGGAAGGAATCCTCAAAATCGCCACTTTAAACCCAAAATACAAGGAATTGTATCTGAAACCCCACCAGCTCCCTGTAATGAGCTAGAGGTAAGAAGGAGAGAGAAGGGCCCTGCAGTTGATTAGTATATGCTCAAAAATCCTAGGAAAAGGTGCATGCCCCATACTAGAGAAAGGCAACACTTCCCCTCCTGCCTTCCCCAGTTCCTGCCAGTCTGTTCCAAGGATAAAATACCATCCTGATTGGTATGATTCTGAGTGGGAGAGAGGGACCCTCCATAGCCAGGAACCTCTAAGTTTTCTAATGAACAGTAGAAGAGTCAGCACACCCCAGCCAAGATCCTCCATTCTTAGCTATAACAAATATCCCAAGGTCTCAGAGTAAGGCAAAAATAAAAAACCTCTCAGAAGCCAGTAGAATTCATGAAAGGAGAAAATTCCTTCTTGGCCCCAAGTGAATAAACCCTGAAGCATGGGATTACCACATGCCTTCCACATTACAATAGCTACCTTTATATTCCAGCTTGGGGGCCACAAAAGCACGGCTCAGCATCACACAAACTGACTGCTGTGCTCTGTGGTCAGAGCTCCCTCTCCTGTCACACCATCCCTTCCATAAACATATGTGGTTGAATCTTAAAGCGATTCAGGCTCTTTGCTCTGACCACTTTGTCTAGAAGAGCTTTCTAAGACTTCAGTCCTCTGATGGTTAAAAAACTTCTAATTTCCAGTTGGAATTTATGTGTAGCCAGTTTGTAGCCATTTGATCATGCACCAGTGTTTTTTCAGCCAGAAAAGATTTTCTTCCTCCCTGATATTCACTTCATGAATCTTGTCATCAAAGGATATTAAATTAGTCTGACATAATCTGCCTCTGATTAAACCCAGGTTAGGTCCTATTCTGTGTTTAGTTTTATTTCTTTAATTGCCTTTTACTGTTGAAGTCAGGCTAGTTGGTCTGTAATTGCCTAGATCATTCTTGCTTTTTTTTTTTCAAATGGGCATTCCATTTGTTGTTTCCCAGTCATAGGGTACTACCCCGAGCTGACAAATTTAATGATAGAGGACTTGGTATTTCATGTACCAGTTTATTCATTTTTCTAAGATGGAGGTTATCCAGGTGCCATGATTTGGTAATAGCAAGCAGTCTAGGTTTTGCTTCCACTTCCTTACTGCCCTGTGGTATACCACCAATATTCTCAATTAATTTACCATGGCTTGTAGATCATCTTCTTATTTTTAATGACTGGTTTGAAGTTCCTTTTTCTCCATGTAGATCTGTAGCCCTGCCCCTCCCAATATTTTCCTCTTGATTAGAATGCAAGCCCTCAGCAATTTGTACCTTTTCCTTAAAAGTAGGTCCATAGTACTTTAACATCCAGTTTTCATAGATCTAGAGCTCAGAACTCATTGTTACCTAATGGTCCTGCTTCAGAAGAATTAGCTCTTCTGAAGTCCAAGACCCCTGTTCTTGACCTCTTACAACCCGTGTTCTGGTTTCTCTTACAGTTTAGTTTATCCTGGATGCTTGATTCCAGATTATATCCCACATCCACTTCTTATACAAGAACCTCAGTGCCCGTTGAAAATAGATCTAAGGTAGCTTTGCTGCTTTTTGCTACAGTGACCATTTGATAGAGAAATCTATCAGCTAATTTGTCCAGAAGGTTAGCACTGCTCACTACACTCTATTATGTTTAGTGTTCATTTCCCAGTCTGTATTGAAAATGATTCTAATATGATAAAAGCCTTAGTCTGTTTATCAGAGTGCTCCAAGAGTGTGTGGGACAGGAGGCGGTAGCAGTGGCAGGCCAGCATGATGGCAACGACAGAGCAGATGGAATGGGGGGTGCAGCTTGCCTTGCTTCTTCCCCCCCCCCCCCCCCAACCTGAGACGGCAGCAATGGA